>NC_051415.1:9903091-9903363 GCF_015228065.2 Penaeus monodon
AACATGCAGGCTGCTCCCGTTTGCCTAAAATGCACATACATTTATTTATTGGTGCAAATACGAGATCCAAATAAAGCACAGTGTGGACAGCGAAAAGATTTCTACTGCGATGATTTGAGCAAGATCTGAGGTGAGTCGACGCGCTGACAAATCGACTCATTATATTTCCGCTCGACCGTCCGCGAATTTTTCCTTTCAACGATCGCTGCGCATTTCTCCTTTCTCTCTTTCCGCTTCAATCCCCTCTCCATTTCTCTCTTGTTGAATGCGTG
>NC_051415.1:9904488-9904924 GCF_015228065.2 Penaeus monodon
TCCTGAAATATCGATAAAACGTAGCACTACCAATTTCCCTTGCCTCTGCCACCCTCTCTCCTCTCCCCCTTCCCCCCACCTCCCTCCCCTTCCCCCTCCCCTTCTCCCACCTCCCCTCCCCTCCCCCCCACCTCCTCTCCGGCCGTGTTGCTGAGCCCGGCTGGTTTTCTTCTGATTCAAACCGAATTTTCAGTTTCCTACTTGTCCCTTGCTGAGTTTCTTGATGCAAGACGTCAATATCCTCTTACAGCACGACGGTCGAAAGTCTTATAGAACGGCCGAGGGAATTTCGCCCTTCCGAACGCGAGGTTGCACTTACTCGGCTTATCAGCTGCGGGTAAACTTCTCTCTGGAAGCTTGACTTTGTTAGGCGCGTATTCGGTTGTGTGCGCGAAGCTCGTGCCACCGTGGGCGAGGGGCGGCTATCGCGGGGATC
>NC_051415.1:9904977-9905074 GCF_015228065.2 Penaeus monodon
ATTCCGTAATACAGTACAGGTATCATACAAAGTATATGCAATAAATGGTCCTTTGATTCGTCTTCTTTAGACTCATGCCTTCATCGAATCGGCATAC
>NC_051415.1:9905680-9905828 GCF_015228065.2 Penaeus monodon
TTTCTCTAAACCCAACACCATTCCCTGCCCTTGTCCTTCCAGAACTTAGAGCTGCCTTTTCCCCCTTCCAGTGCTCACCCCATCGCCAGCCTCCCGACCCCATCTCCCCTTCAGATATGGTGATGTCATGTGATTAGCAGGATGATAG
>NC_051415.1:9905882-9906074 GCF_015228065.2 Penaeus monodon
CCAGATCGTGACGTCACAGCGGCCACTGACCCCGTAATCTGTAGTCCTGAATCGCGGTTACTTCCGCCCGTTAAGCTCCGCTGCAAGACAAACTCTGAAGAAATTGTTAAAGTTTAAACGTAAACTTCTAGAACAGTTTGTAGATTTGTCTGAATTTACTGCAGGGGGCACCTTCTTCTTGTTATCGTTATA
>NC_051415.1:9906655-9906823 GCF_015228065.2 Penaeus monodon
ACCTTCTTAAACATCCTAAAAAAAAACCCTCCTTTTCCATCATCATCTTTCTCCTAAGACGCATGAAAGGTCAAGTTCCCGGATGGGGGAGGATGCTCCTAGCTTAGACTTCTTAGACAACATCTGGTGATTTATGGAGATAACAAGGAGAAGAGGAGAAAAAATTAT
>NC_051415.1:9907260-9907336 GCF_015228065.2 Penaeus monodon
GATAAGAACAGAGTAAGAGAGACAGAAAGAAAAATTGACGGAGACCGGGGAGAGGTAAGAAGCAGGGAGAGTAAGG
>NC_051415.1:9907518-9908954 GCF_015228065.2 Penaeus monodon
AGGCGGGGTAGAAAGGGCACACAACGAATTACCACGGCAGCAGAAGCGGCGCCGAGAGAGACGTATGCCCCCCGACTGACGTGCAAAATATAGTGTTGATTTGCCCCCCGACAAACTTTAACATGGCGTTCGCGTGCTTGAGTGCCCTAAACCGGAATATTACTTGCCAGAGAGAACGCTGCAATGATCGTAAATGTGTCAAGATGTTGCAAATTTGGAGAGCCACCACGCCATGCTGTGCAACGGAGGCTATTCTCGTCCCATCTCCTCAGAGCTTACTTCTATTGTCAACGTCTGAAAGGTTTCATTATTCTTGCCCTGAATACGGTAAAGATATTAAAGTGCGCGTTTCTTGGTGTTCCTTCGTGTTCCTTCGGCGTTCCTTCGGTGTTCCTTCTTCCTTCGGGGTTCCTTGGTGTTCCTTGGTTCCTTTGCGTTCCTTGGTGTTCCTTGGTGTTCCTTCGGAGTTCCTTCTTCCTTCGGGGTTCTTCGGGGTTCCTTGGTGTTCCTTTGCTGTTCCTTTGTGTTCCTTCGGCGTTCCTTCTTCCTTTGGCGTTCGTTGGTGTTCCTTGGTGTTCCTTCGGCGTTCCTTGGTGTTCCTTCGGCGGTCCTTGGTATTTTTTTCCGACGTTCGTCGTGTTCCGTCGGTGTTTCTCGTTCCTTCTGTGTTCCTTGGTGTTCCTTCAGCGTTCCTTCTTCCTTCGGCGTTCCTTGGTGTTCCTTCCTTCCATCGGCGGTCCTTGGTATTTTTTCCGACGTTCCTTGGTGTTCCTTCGGTGTTCCTAGATGTTCCTTGGTAGTCCTTCGCGTTTCTTGGTGCTCCGTCGGTGTTTCTCGTTCCTTCTGTGTTCCTTCGGCGTTCCTTGGTGTTCCTTCTTCCTTCGGCGTTCCTTGGTGTTCCTTCGGCGTTCTTTGGTGTTCCTTCGGCTTTCCTTGGTGTTCCATAGTGTTTCTAAGTGTTTCTTACTTTTTTTTTCTTTTCTAGGTTTCTAGGTTTCTAGTTACTATGTGCTCTCTAATGCTTCTCGATGTTCCTCAATGTTTCCTACGGCTTTGTGATGTTCCTCGTTGTTTCATGGTTTGTCTTAGTGTTTCTTTGCATTTTTTTTATTATTTCTTTGTGTGTTTTTGTTTTTTCTTGATGTTTTCGGTATTTCTTCGTGTTGATCATTACTTCCTGGTATCACTTCTTTTTTGTTTGCAGTTTGTGTAAGTGTTCTGAAGGTTTATTATGAAAATTATGTATTAACTATATCATATTCCTCGAATTTGATATGTTATATATTGTGGGGGGAGGGGAATGTTTCTATATGTTATACTGTACTGTGTGATATCATGTAGCTTTATATATCATATCATATGATATAAAAAATGTATGAAAGGTAATGATTAACGTCACAGCACAAGATTTGGATTCGATGCGTTTCGTTACGTCT
>NC_051415.1:9909183-9909644 GCF_015228065.2 Penaeus monodon
TTTGTGGTCTGTCGATTGGTTAGAAAAAGGTATAGTCCAGCAGTGTGGAATCTGACGGTCAATTGCTCGGAAGGGGCAGCAGACCTTCATAGTATTATTGGTGAGAAAGAGATACGAAATGCAATGGTGTCTGTTTCACTTACGTCATTCGTGCTGGTTATAGAAGCGAGACTAAACGAAAAGGGTGGAGCAGCATGCTACAGCATCGTGATCAGAGAGGCCTGGTGGGAACGGGCCGTTTCCTGGTGTGGCTAATCATACCTATGTAGATGTGTCTGTCCAGAGTAGATATGTGAGAACTAATACTGAATGTGTAGTAATGAATCTGTAATATGTAGATATTGTTATGCGTGTGATAACACTAGACATTTGAATAGATGTCGAATATTAGCAATGTGTGCATAGGCTATACAGGGTAACATATAGACATCAAATTACTATAGGTGCTACTACGGTAAGCA
>NC_051415.1:9910320-9910643 GCF_015228065.2 Penaeus monodon
GTTGGCTTACCATTCGTCTCATTTTATAGATGATTTTTGGTCCCCAGATCAGAGCGTAGAGAATCGCGCGTCGACAGGTGCTGTTTACGCCTGCCGTAGGGAAACCCCTCTTAGGTCCGTCCTTGTCTACCTGACCCGGGGCGGAGACTACCTCTTTGCCCCTCCAAGGGGTGGAGTCGACCTGACCTCCCAGCGAATCCGGAAAAGGGCGAAACCGGGCATCCTAACAGGCGACCCTCCTGGCCCTGCCGACGACGGACAATTTAACCCACATATTCTTCACTCTGAAATTCTAACTCGACTGGAACACCAACCCACACCTG
>NC_051415.1:9910983-9911123 GCF_015228065.2 Penaeus monodon
CTCCTTGTGATCTGGCGTGATATTCTTTTATTTATAATATATCTAACTGTCTTGCTTGTAGGACTTATGATATGTGCACATGTAGATAATCCGATATTATAATACATCATACTTGTTGTTCAAAGTGTTTCGTACACCTA
>NC_051415.1:9911687-9911982 GCF_015228065.2 Penaeus monodon
GGGAGAGAAACCACACACTCCTCACACATAAACGATGCCAATGAACAAATCAAACCAAACAAGTGAAAGCCACAAGACCCCCAACCCGCAAAGCACAGCGACAACACAGCATTATCTCATAAATCCGTGTCAATATAGAATGCAGGTTAGTGCATTATACCTGTCACCAAACTCCTGCACCTGTCCAATAGCTGTCGGGTGTCATATGCCTCCGCTGCAGGAGCCTGAGTTGCGCTCTCTTCATTTCGCTCATATTATGTTGTTTCTCTCAATGTATATACATATGTGTGTGTGC
>NC_051415.1:9912418-9913112 GCF_015228065.2 Penaeus monodon
TTTTTTTTTCCCTCATGCCGTTCTATATCTCGATTTTCCCAAACGGCCAACAGCAATAAATATATCCACAGCCTCTCCTCGCATTGGGGAAAAATCCTTTTCAAACCTGAAACTTATCAAGACGTCACGAAATTCCGAGAGAGCTGGACATTTTCTTGACGCCGTGAGGGAAAAATGTTCCTTTGCGCCGGGACTGAGGATTGCTGGTCCTCGAGCCTTGATGGACACGGGACGAGAATATTGTATTCCCGTTTTCTTCGCGGTTTTCTCGAGACTGGGTGTAACTCTTTTATTTCCAGCTAAATCAAATGATTTTGTGTTAATGTGGCTATCATTGTGAGATTGATATTTGCATTCAAAGGGTTTATTTTGTTGTTTTAAGTCATTTTCTAGTTTTGCGGATGTTGTTTTTTTCCTACAAAGTATAAACTAACATCAAGGAAATAATGTATATTACCTTCCGAAACAGTTGTCTAGAGATAATAATTTCCTCTTTTCCTTGCCATCCTCAGTTGTGATCACAACACAAAGGTAATAAACAGTGACATGTAATCTGCTCGGTTTGGGGCCGGATGTCTATGTCGATGTTGCGTGGCGTTGCATTTGCAACAGAAACCGAGTGAATTAGTCGTATTGGCTTCTTTTCATCGTTGATAACTTGATAGAAATTAAGCCTGCTTTCACTGAAATACAT
>NC_051415.1:9913149-9913758 GCF_015228065.2 Penaeus monodon
TTTGTTCATTTCTGAATCTGTTGGTCTAAGTGGAGTAAAATCTAAAATGCTTAATGGAATATCATAGATGTTTTTATTCTAATAATATCATATACTTTTCTCTTGTTGTAGAATTTATGACAGAATTTGATATATCTATAAATCCGTGCTTAGACACAATGTGGCGGAAACAAAAAATAAATAAACAAAAAAGTCGGAGAAATCAGGCATATAATGCTGTCTATCGATTTCCTATTTTTTCCGAGTTTGCAAATAAAAAAAAATAATGAATACAAAAATAACTATTTATCTCTAATATGCGGCTATGTCTCCTTTTATCATTACACTAATATTTTGATATCTTTAAAACAAAAAGCAAAATCGATCAGAAGAAAAATGAACCAAATAAAAGAGTGATGGAAACAGGAGTGATTCGACAGAAAACCAAGAATAACTGCTTATTATTGCAATGATCATATTTCAAAGTTTTGCGGGAGAGGCTGAGCAAGAAGGATTCAGTAGCAGACGGAGGTGCTATATTCCTGGGACACGCCGCTGCTGATTACAGACAATCAGGCAAGTCACTGCAACTCCTTACTTATGCATGCCGAGTTTCAATTGAATTACGGC
>NC_051415.1:9915074-9915997 GCF_015228065.2 Penaeus monodon
TAGACCTCCGTTGGTAACACAGGCTGTGGTGAGCGTGCCCCCCATCTGTGGCCTCTATGCATATAAATCAGCTAGTCTGGTTCTGCCATGCCATACAAGTGGCGGGAGGGGTGAAAAGTAGGAGACTACATCAGGGCTACGTAGGGTGATGGGCTGTGTGGTTGCCGAGAGACTAGCGAGCACATGTATACTGAAATGTATCGGTTTTGTGTATTTCTTTTTACATATATCTATTGTAATTTCTCCTGTTATGTTTTAAATTTGACTCAATAAAGCAGATATAAGATGGTTATAAGCGTAATTCTTTAGTGTAATCGTCAGTTCACATCTGTGTTTATAATCCCGTTTTAGTGTGTGTGTATTTGTATTCATTGTTTTCCAATTCCTTCACATCAGCAGAATCAACTGTTCTACTGAACTTAAGACTCTTCTCGTGTGCTTAGCTCCGAGATCTAGACAATAAGACTCGTGAAGGTGTCATGTCGTTGAGAGGAATATTCTTAAACGCTTCAGGAGAGGCAAGATAGTGAAATGTGGCGCATTGAGTCCTTAGACTTATGTCAGTATTTTTCAAATCTCTTCAAAAGTACGTAAAACTTCCATCTACATACAAGGTATCGTTACGTCAAACGTATATTACTGGGGCATGTTATTACCTTAAAATTATATTAACTTGTTTTAAATTAACAAAAAAATGAAGAAAAAAGCCAAGGCCAAGAGAAAGGAGTCTCCTCCATCCTCTTCAAGACACACGACCTCCTTTCGAAGAGAAGGCGTCAGCGCGGTTATAATTACGATAACGCGTCGTCCTTCACCAACAAGCGCCCTTGAAGGCCTACCCTCGCTCCTCCTTAGCCTCCAGCGATGGGATGATGGGTTGTGACCTGCATCCTCCCGCGACGCTTTATAAGTAACATGATAAG
>NC_051415.1:9916564-9917150 GCF_015228065.2 Penaeus monodon
ACTCGTATCCCATTTTTCTTACTAGGCGAAATGTCCTTGAGAAATTGGTAGTCACTTGCTGAATGCATAATGTCCGAATAACATCGTTATATTATAATCCTTTATCATCACCAACCTATCAATTATCAGATTATCATAGTCATCAATCCTTCTTTCTTCCTGCCACAAATCATCAGCACCTTTTCTAGTGCCTCTTCGCCTTAAGATATTTTTAAATATATTTCATCAGCGACATTATATCGACATTTTCATAGATAGTGAATCTTGTTTTCCTCGATAACATTCGTTAAAGTTTTATTATCGTGGTAATCTTTAGGGAAATTGAAAGCTTGTATGTAATAATTAATAGTAATACGTACTCTATAGTAAACTGGACAAACCCGTGCTGGTTCTATCTTGCGCTGATAACACAATGGGGCGCACACCATCAGCAAAATGAAGGGAAACACACGCTTCACAGACATTGACGTTGGTAAACAAACACAATACAAATACCAGTTCAGTTCAGACCAATCGACGTATAACCTAACAACAACAGACACTGAAATAAACCCACTCCAGGCATTCGATGAAGCAACTAAAGGCT
>NC_051415.1:9917217-9917564 GCF_015228065.2 Penaeus monodon
GGGAAAAATACACCAATAATATCTCTAGCACGGAAGTAAGGCTAGGTCTCATGTAATTGCCTCTGGGTATATCCAACTGGTCCAATATCTGGCACAGCAGTGAACTTGCCTCCGAGTTTCTCTCTTGTTCGCGGGCTTGACGGCGAAAGTTTGTTTTATTGCCTTGATGATTTGCCTACTGCAGGTGTGGCGGGGAATACCAGGCAGGGAATAGTGTCTGTGCGTTTCTGCGAGCGTGTATGTGTGTGGCGGGGTGTAATAGTGTGCTTTTGTGATTCTTCGCTTGTGGGTGTGTGGGTGGGATATAAGTGAGTGTGTCTGCTCTGCCTGTTGCGATGTGGTTATTG
>NC_051415.1:9917935-9918322 GCF_015228065.2 Penaeus monodon
CTTATGTGTGACTCTACTAAATGTTGATTGCGTATCTTACTATTCTGCGTATCTGCATATGCGTATCTTGCCTCTGTGTTTTATTTGTTTGTATGCAGTAATTGTATTCTGCCGCATATTTGCATTATGAGACCTAGACTCTTTATCGTCTACGCGTGTGTCCTGTACTTTTCATGCAGCCCTAATATATGTAAACGCATATTGTGTACACGCCTGTTTGGCCATGTAGCACTGAAGTGTGAAGCATGTTTACTCGCATTCTATGAATATGCATTTGCCTGCTGTCCTCGCCGCTTTGTTATAACATGTCAAGGTCAGGTGTATGATAGACTCACAGGCAGCTTTACTCACTTGTAAAGGGAATATATGAGAGATAACAACGGAAAT
>NC_051415.1:9918391-9918528 GCF_015228065.2 Penaeus monodon
AATTCCATATATTGTGATAGGGATAGCTATTAATAGTGCTTGGAAATTTTAAATCACAGCTTCATAGTATAATGTAATCAACAATTATCAAGAATATCAGAAGAATGCAATATCAGGCAATTGCAGTGTATTTCTTC
>NC_051415.1:9919468-9919580 GCF_015228065.2 Penaeus monodon
TTGTATTTAAAACTTTAAGAAGGCTAGGGAAATGTAATAAAATAAATGTCCCAATTGAAAACAATAACATTCAGCTAAAGTTTTACGGATGAAAAGGAAGGAGGAAAAATGG
>NC_051415.1:9919673-9919869 GCF_015228065.2 Penaeus monodon
AACCGAGAAAAGACGGAAGAAAGGGGGGGGAAAGAACCGCATTCTTTTTAATTGCAGATAATCACATTTGGCATCTGGGATTGCCTTCTGTGGAGAGTTAGCTAAGTTATCCCTCTCTCCTGCTGGCTCCCTCTTCGCTTGCTGTCTGGCGACTCTGCTCTGTGAGGCAAGGCTCCCCCCACGCCCCTTATAGGTT
>NC_051415.1:9920144-9920290 GCF_015228065.2 Penaeus monodon
TTAAATCCCCCGAAATCCAATTACTGCGTGCCGTTGCGAAATTATACCCGCGTCGGGATTTTATGAAATTTTAATTTGGCTGATATATAGTTAATAAATATAATAATATATAATATATATTTTTAATTAAAAAATTATATATTTTT
>NC_051415.1:9921966-9922424 GCF_015228065.2 Penaeus monodon
TTCCCCTTTAACTTCCCTTTTTCCCTCCTTTTCCCCCATCTTTTTCCCCATTTTTTTTTTCCCCTTCTTTTTTTTCACCCCCCTTTCTTCCCCCGCCCCGACGAGGGAAGAAAAAGGGGAGTTTTGTTTTTAATTCCACTTTTTTTTTCTTTACCCCCTTTGTTTTTTCTCCTTTCCCTTCGGGTTTTGCTTTTTGTGGTAAGAAATAAATTTTTTCTTTCTTTTTGTAAAAAGTTTGGGGTTTTTAAGTTCGTAGTAAGGTCGACGTAATGAAGGCAATTGTGAACTGAAATCGCAATTAGGAAAACAAGCTATAACACACAGAGAAAGTTTATTACGCAATGAGACAACCATTGTCTAAGTTTTCGACAAATTCATCTTTCATATATAGCATATTTTGCTAAAAGAGTGTAAGTGCATAGAGAGGGATGAAGAGAGGAGGAGAGAACAAAGGGAGT
>NC_051415.1:9922475-9922634 GCF_015228065.2 Penaeus monodon
ATGAAAGTGACATCTGCCCCTATATACATATGCATTTACCTGGTGTGCTACCTCGGGGCACTTACCAGCTTTCTATAGGACAAGGTGTACAGAACACAGTTATTCCTTGAGGTAAAAAGATAAACTGTAGCCATTACAAACCCTTCCAACTCATAACAG
>NC_051415.1:9922796-9922977 GCF_015228065.2 Penaeus monodon
TGGTATTGAAGATCGCGATTGTTGAAATACGCAAATGAGAGTATACAGCTCGGTGTGTCTGCTTCATTATGAGAATGTTGCTGTTTTACTCGTTTGTGTGTATGTGTGTTTGTCATAAGAAATTGCTTTTCTGTTGGTTTAACAGTTTGTAAATTGATTCGTAATAAATGTAATGAGTGAC
>NC_051415.1:9923075-9923600 GCF_015228065.2 Penaeus monodon
CAGTTCGATTCCTAATCTTTATTCTATTAGCCAGTAGCCAACGTGTTTATTTTGATTATTCATTCAACCCATTTACTCATTTTAGTGAATTAAAAAATAATAATAATCACCCTTTTCATTAATTCTTAATAACGTTCATCTCGCGAACACAAATGGATGCTGTTCATTTCATCTGTTCACCTATCTGTTATCTATACTGTCTGTTTATCTATTCCTCACATTATCATATCTGTTTATATCTGGACTGTATTTTGTCTACCTTTCTTCAATAATATAACTACATATCTAAACACGCAGAGATGAGGATTATATATGATAATATTACAGGTGTTCAGTTCGGAAGAAAACACCTAAATAAGTAGAAAGTAAATGTATGATAAAATTGACCTAATTCTATCAAAAGAAAAGAAAAGAAAAACAAATCGATAGCCACATGGATGGGTTACGTAGGTAAGGTATGCACATAGACAATAAACCAACTTATGTATATACAGATTAAGTGATAGAGGAAGAAAGAGAAAGCTG
>NC_051415.1:9924739-9925264 GCF_015228065.2 Penaeus monodon
CTATATAGCCAGCTAATCCAATCAATCGATAAGCAGATGAATATAGAGATTAATCTCCTCATCCACATATTCTTATCAGTTTTGCCTCCCTGAACACATAACGCACGGAACCAACTGCACGTCAGAAAACTATAACCCGACTGTGCACCAATGCCTAGTCGCAGTATTTTGTTTTCTATTGTAAATAATAACTATTGGTTAACGTATTCCGATAAGCGAATATTGCAGCTTACCTTAATGGCAAATAGCTGCTTATGTTGAGCTTTTAATGGAACCGTTTCTTATGCAAGGAAATTGTTAGTGTAACCCGGTTCTGCGTGCGTTCGGCTTGTCGGGAGAGAGAATGCTTGATGAGGGAAATGTATACATGTATTCTGTGCATTATAAACTTGTGTCGGCTTATACTTATTGCAGTCATGATGCAGATGTGATTTTGATATCTTAAATTGTTTATGAGATTTATGGAAATCTGTCTTTTCACCCTCGGTCTGTATGTCTGCTTTTCTTTCTACCTGTCCGTGTCTT
>NC_051415.1:9925658-9926069 GCF_015228065.2 Penaeus monodon
TTTCGTACTTAATCTCTTATCACCAATACTTCCAAAAATTTAGACCATCTTCTTCTACTCCCCCTCACATAGGAAATTAAATATACATAACATTCAAAATGACACAAAGGGGGGGGGGAGAGGGAAACAGTTAGCGGAACAATGATATGACAAATCAATAAAACGGAAATATTTAATCAACGGATGGGCAAGTCGGGAATGATAACCGGGACGATAAAGATAAGATGAAAATAATAAAAATTTGAAGGACACAAACCACTTAATTAATTTACCACACGTGAATTAAACATCCTTGCCGATGGTATTAATAATTCGGTTACTCAACAGTTGCCTTGGTTCTAAAGGAACTAGCGTCTTAATCATTATTATGAGTATAAATGTCGAGGTTACTGAATGTTTGGTAAAATGGGT
>NC_051415.1:9926103-9926677 GCF_015228065.2 Penaeus monodon
TAAAAACATATGAATGACATGGGTTCAGAGAGGGGGGGAGGGGGGAGTAGGGGGCAGAGGGGGGAAATAGAGGATTATGGAGAAATGGTAAAGTGGAATAAAGAATATGAGGAAATGGGGGAAGGAGTGGAGAGAGGGAGAAGGGTGGAGGAGTGATGGAGACCGGCAGGACGATAGATAAAATGAAAAAGGGAGAAAATGGGAGAAAGAGACGGATATGAAAAGAGAAATGGACATAAATACGAGATACAAAATCGAAATAGGTAGTAAGTGAAATAAAAGTAAATATGCCACTTAAAAAATAATTATAAGATTGAGCTAAAAGATGCAGTAGAAGAAATGAAATTATTTTGAAACCTGAGGAAATTTTGCAAAAAAAAACAACAACAACAAAAATTATATGATATGAAACATCCTTTTTGTCCGTCATAAGATTAAATCAGTAAAAAGTCTAACAAAATGTTATTCGTCTGATTCAGTTTTGATAATCAGCATATGGAAAAACAGTAAGATATCGGAAACAGTTATATTATAAATTGTCTGTGATATATAGTACCCAAGATCTATTAAATGA
>NC_051415.1:9927498-9927753 GCF_015228065.2 Penaeus monodon
GAGATCTCATTATCAATAATGAAATACAATAGACAGATCATACTACGCGGTAGATTTAATTAAGATATCGTCGGCGGAGATATGCTCGACTCAACGATTAGATTCCAACGAGAGAGGCGCGAGGGGCGAAAGTTCTATTCCCGGAGACGAGGAAATCGCCCTTGTTGTTTCGTTCATCGCGCTTTCCCTTTCGCATTTGTTTGTTTTGTAAACGTGAATGGGGAAAGAGGATTGTATTTACGTGCGTGTGCTTGA
>NC_051415.1:9927788-9928437 GCF_015228065.2 Penaeus monodon
CCCAAAAAAGGGGAGTGGGCGTGGAAAAGTGGAATTTTAAAGTAATTGGGGGGGGGCCAAAAAAGAATAAAAAACCAAAAAATGAAATTGGAAATTTAAATTCCAATTTATTTCCAAAAGTGGGGAAAATGTTTGTGGTTGTGTAAGAGGGTATATATTCGGGGGTGTGTTTGTGTGGTTTGTGTGTGTTTGGGGTGTGTGGGGGGGTGGGGCTTATGTGTATGGGTCTGTTTCCGTAGGGGGTTTTTTGTGTTTATCGTGTGTGTTTGTTAGTGGGGTTTTTTTGTTGGGTTTTTGGGGTGTATGTGTTTATTTTTTGTCTGTGTGTGGTTTTTGTGGGGGTTTTTTGTATGTGTGTCTTTTTTTTTGTTTTTTGGGGGTTTTTGTGTGTGTGTACGTGTATGTACGTATTTGTTTAACCGTGAGTGCAAAAGAAAAACCGAGGCTGCTTCCGCCCACTGATTTCCCTCCCAAACTTCGCTTTAAATTCTCAACTAGGATTTTTTTCCTATCCTTTCTTCCCTTTTTTCCATAAAGTTTTTGAGTCTTTTTAGATTTTTCCTTAAACCCGGGAAATTACCAGTTTTTTTAGTTTGTTTATCTATTGTATATTTATCTGCATTTTACAATCGTTTTTGATGAGTTCGTG
>NC_051415.1:9929866-9930381 GCF_015228065.2 Penaeus monodon
ACTGAGCTAACCACAAGGAGTGACGGATTACACTCCTCATAGCTTGGGAGTGGATGGCGGTATTGGGAGAAGCCATTTTGGGTTTAGCTGTGGGCTACTTGTAGCTTGCATCAACCTGGAGAACCCATTTAGATATCAATGCACTGTGTGTGTGTCTAGGAAATCCTGAGACTGAGTGGTATTCCGATAAACACCATTAGTCATATAGCTGGTTTATATACTAATGCTGGGCTCTGTATGGCAGTGCAGCCAGAGTGACACTCACGGCTGAGATCAAAGGCTGGCTGTTGCAAAATAAGCTACTCGTCTTCCACCTCGCTCCCGGTTTCCTGACACAGCTCAGGCCTACTGAAGGTCCGGGATTCAGAGAACAGACATCACACTCCAGCAGCAGCAAGATAGGGCTACCCTCCCCACCTCCCTCCCACTTCACCTGCAGCGCCAGCCATCACAGGGGAACACACACCCACACCAAACCATAAAGAGTGTGTGTTATCGCGTGTTATCGCACTCGC
>NC_051415.1:9930439-9930732 GCF_015228065.2 Penaeus monodon
CTTGCTTGTATTCGAATATATACTGTACATTTGAATATGTATTCACCAGCGAGGCTGAGGCATACAAAAATTTGTGAGAATGGCTGACAGTTGCTGGATTTCTTTTTGCTTTATTCCTTTCAGGTTCTGCTACGTGTCCGTTTTCTGCAACGCTGGGACGCAATATTGCCCCCAGGGTATATGTGCAGCGAAGAGGGCGGGCTTTAAGTTGACTTTAGTACGGACCCGCTAACCCAAGGCCCTCTCCTGCGCCGCGCCGGCCCCGCCACGACCCTTCTCGGAGCAGAGTTGCG
>NC_051415.1:9931438-9932076 GCF_015228065.2 Penaeus monodon
CAGAGATTATGCCAAGGATGATACTGCAATACTCATAATCATAATGAAAAAAAAACTCGACAACGAATTAACTTCCAACGAAACAAACGACAATGATAATTAATACACCCAAAGCCCTTTTTATCACTCTAATGTAATTATGAAACGTTTTCCGGGTAATTAAACACAAACCATTACACTTGTAAACCTTCTACACAACAGACCACAGACCCAACAACCCCCCCCCCCTAAACCCAACGATCCCTCCCCCCTCCTTCTCCATAGTAGATAACCCCCCCTCTCTTTCTTTAACTTCAAAGACAACCCCAACTGGACCACAAATCCTCTTCCCCCCTCCCCACGACCCCCACAAACACCCCCATCCACCCTCCCAAAAACACAGTTCCCTCCCTCCTCCCAAAGCCACACACCCCTCCCCTCCTCCCAAAGCCACAGTTCCCTCCCCCCTCCCAAAGCCACACACCCCTCCCCCTCCCAAAGCCACACACCCACCCCTTCCCCACGCTTCCCAAGCTCTACTCAAATATGGCTTTATTACTTCAACATTATCACTGAGTGAATACTACCATTATCCCGCAGACTCTTCCATCAACCAAATTGTAAAAGCTTTCCTCGTAAACAGGAGCCTATCGCCCGTG
>NC_051415.1:9934794-9934895 GCF_015228065.2 Penaeus monodon
TTCGTAACATCGTATAAGCAAAAATACCATTCCTGTTTTCCATTATGCTCGTTCTGTAGCAGAAAAAAAAGTTTTAAAAAATGCACATTTTCTATATTCTT
>NC_051415.1:9934927-9935028 GCF_015228065.2 Penaeus monodon
AACAATAGCGAACAAGAGAAACTCATCAAACCTGAAGAACTGAGAACATAATGCAGCGTTCACCATTTCTTTTTTCTTTTTAAGGGCGGAATAAAGGTCGC
>NC_051415.1:9936510-9936768 GCF_015228065.2 Penaeus monodon
AGCAACCTCAATTAAGTAGCAACAGTGTTACTTTTCAGTCAGATCGTAAAAAAGTAATATTAAAATAAAACTTTTACTTCGCAAAATGTAAAAAAGAGAAACGTTTCCAAAAGGTCTAATGACACAGCCTAATTTGCATAAGCATGTGTAGTAATTAATGAGAAAGCAATTGATGCAATTTTGAAATATGTTTTTTTTAACGATTCAATATATGGAGCTGAATATCTTTGTATTTCATGTTATGATGATGTAGACCTA
>NC_051415.1:9936835-9936905 GCF_015228065.2 Penaeus monodon
GCGCTAGTCTTTCAAGTTATGTTATATTTCTTTGAGCAATTTCATTTTCACATTCATTTGTGTAATGCTA
>NC_051415.1:9936965-9937069 GCF_015228065.2 Penaeus monodon
AATATTATTGTATGATAGTTTATAGTTACTTAATATCATAGCATATTCACTATGTATTATTATTATGATTATATATATATATGTATAGTTTTTAGTTATATGTG
>NC_051415.1:9937245-9937313 GCF_015228065.2 Penaeus monodon
GTGTGGTGGCTTTAGTGTGGTAAAACAAAAATGAAGAGTTTTCTTGGTTCTACAATACTATTGCCAAA
>NC_051415.1:9937441-9937505 GCF_015228065.2 Penaeus monodon
AAAATACGAGCAAAAAATATTCTTTTGGTTTTGCAAATCCTAACGATAGTATCTGCAGTGAAAC
>NC_051415.1:9937546-9937638 GCF_015228065.2 Penaeus monodon
CTACAAATAGCGTTAATAACATCAATAAAGAGAGATAGAAGAGACAGGCAAGAGGGATAGAGAAATGAATAACCAAACTCATGAATGAACAG
>NC_051415.1:9937679-9937821 GCF_015228065.2 Penaeus monodon
CACAAAAGAACGCGAAGCCAGAGGAATTCGTCGAAAAGGTGATCATTCCCCTAACGCTAATAACCAACTCTGGCGTCCCAGAAATCCTTGTCTATTTTTCATTTGAATTCGAGGTTCATTCCTTCTTCCAGTACACGGCGGA
>NC_051415.1:9938431-9938582 GCF_015228065.2 Penaeus monodon
TAATTCAATATACAGAATTTCCCAGGACGGAGGCCAAGTCGGGAACATGAAATATGCTCTAGATTCTTCGAGATGTAAGATTTTTCAAAGTTTTTTATCACTTTTTTTAAGTTCATTAAGATTTACTTCTCCATGCAACGAAGTTCTAGTT
>NC_051415.1:9939343-9939807 GCF_015228065.2 Penaeus monodon
CCTCTGGATCTACATGCTGGAACTTCTTTTTAATCTGGACATTTTAAGTAAACTACAACATGTCCCCTCCTACAAAATTTGAAAATATCTTTATTCTAAAATTACTTTGTGTCTACATTTTTACAGATATTCTAAATAACCTTCAAGTAATAAAGTTTGGTTTAGTACATTTTCTGACGCCCAGTAATTTTCCTGAAGCAGACAACCGACCCAATAGAAGCGTAAGTCACTGAAGTTCCTGTTTTAAATCCACGAGGTTCCTAGTGCAATTTGCATTCCTTTCCGCTTGTTCTTCTGTATTTAGGTTCTGTTTCCTAGGGGTTAAATTTTTCTACGATCGCCCCACACCTTCTAGATTTACTTATATATGCATGTGTGTGTATGTACATATATTTTTTTTCCTCACACATCTCAGATTCTCGCTTCCCCTAGATCCAATTGTGTTCAAAGGGTCTTGTATTTTA
>NC_051415.1:9939896-9940241 GCF_015228065.2 Penaeus monodon
GACTAGTGCAACCGGAGAGTTCATTTCATTCAAGATTCTCATGCAGTGCGAGTAAGAATGCAACGCCAAACGACCGTCTCACGGTTGAGTACTTTCGCCATTCAACGTCATCGCGAGAATTTCATATCAATGTTCTGAAAGGATTTTTTAGTGGTAGAGAGTTGTTTTTTCTTGAATATTTTATTTTCATTTTTTTTTTCTTTTTTTAATGAATAAGTTTTCTCTCTCTTTAATTTTATTTTCTCTGACCCTCAATGTTTTTTTCTTCTAAATTTCTCTGACAAAATGTATATTTGCAAGATATGTAATTGTGTGTTGGGGGGAGGGGGGGGGGGATTTGCCGAT
>NC_051415.1:9940327-9940701 GCF_015228065.2 Penaeus monodon
TTGTACGTATTAATGTATATGTATATCAGTCAAGCGAATCTATGTGCAAACCAAATTTTTTCCGGGTTGAGGCTTGTTAAAATCACAATGCTTCTGAAGTTTCAAAAATGAAGCAGAGGTTCCGCTTTACACGAAGAGATTTGATAAATATCCTAAAATCATGAAAAAAAATTTAGGCATTTACGACATATATCTTCTCAACTCTCTGGAATATTCTGTACTGATAACTGATTACAAATACTTGTTCTAAACTGAAACCTTATAGATATAGGTTTGTCAGATAAAAGAGTTATTGGGACAATCATATTCATTATGTAACATTTAAACATGATCACACAATGGATAGTTAAATTAGAGGTATAAATTGCATTATG
>NC_051415.1:9941612-9942088 GCF_015228065.2 Penaeus monodon
GACAGTGGTGTTGCAAGATCAATACATGCCAGCGCAAAGGTCCCAGGATCACACGGTGCACGTGGTCTCCCCTGAGAGATGCCCCTTATCTCATCTGTGAGTAGCTTGATAAGACAGTCATCTCGCATCTTTTGGGGAAAAGACATACTCTATATACTTTCCGATTTTCTTCTGATAATGCCCTCCTTTGTTCACACATTTTAGACAAAAATAGACTTCGGACATTTGAAAGATTCATTAGAGCGTCATTTCTTTGAAGACATAATTTCGAAATAAATGTTCTTTGTAAAATCACATCACAATCAAACATGATCTAAAGCCAGCCGTCCACGGAATCGAACGTAAACAAAACAGAGAAGCATCGGCTCCCGCACCCAACATGGCCGCTCAGACTGACACCTGTAGCTCGCAGTGAAAGATCTCAGCTTCAAGGTCTGAATAACGCATCTGTTGTCCATTCATCTGACGCATTTGTT
>NC_051415.1:9942124-9942204 GCF_015228065.2 Penaeus monodon
TTAACCGCAAATTATTTTCAGCGTGAGATACATCCTCCGGGCATGTGTCCGTGTGGGAACTTCATTGCGAGGAGAAGGAA
>NC_051415.1:9942665-9943131 GCF_015228065.2 Penaeus monodon
CTACTGATATGAAAAAACGGAAAAGAGCAAAAAACACTAACAACCAAAAAATAAATAAATAAAATCTTGGCGAATTAATCTCCAGTTTTCCGATAAAAATCACCCAGCTATTCTCTCACATCTTAATCCCTCCTTCTATTGCAAATTGTTCCCTTCTATCGCTTAATCGCCATTTCCTCTCCCGATTTATCCCCATTTATCTCCCAGTTCCCTACGGTTCTTATTTATTTTCGTTTATCTCCCCGTTCTTTATTATTCCCTTTCCATCATTCCTACGTATTGCAGCTTCAATGGCTTCATATGGTGCAATTAATAGTTTTATATTGGGAATTAATTCAGCTTGGATTTCAAATGTTGGGATCGGTTGCCATTTTCAAGTAAATTCTCTGATGAGGAAGGGATATGATTTTCATAGAAATGCAATATGATTGCTCGCTGATCTACTTACCGATATCAAATAATCTGT
>NC_051415.1:9943439-9943716 GCF_015228065.2 Penaeus monodon
GATCTGTGACATTTCGAGGAAAACGTTTTTAAATGGACATACGCATTTACTTGACTAAAAAAATACAAAATAGATTGCAATATATGCTGACGATGTTAGTGTAAATGTTTTCAGTGACGATACTAATGCGAATTAGATCAATAATAGTCATGTCGATAATAAGAACGTTCTATTGTAATATTCATGGTAATGATGAAGCGAGAGTAAAAATAGGCAGAAGCAATTATAAATATCACATGTACAGAATCGAACATATCAAAAAAAAACTCTGCTTCTA
>NC_051415.1:9943795-9944288 GCF_015228065.2 Penaeus monodon
CCAGCCTTCTGCGTCGTTCTCTCTGCCTCGAACCCCCCACTTTTCCCCTATTCCCCTCCAACTCCCCTTCCCCTCTCTCCCTCCCTCCCATGCTTCCCCTCCTCTCTCTGTCCCTCTAGCTCCATAAATATCCCCCCTCCCTTATTCAAACCCTTTTCCCCTTGCGGCTCCCTCCAGCTCTCGTTCCCCTGCCTCCCCTCCCAGCACCGATTTCCCTTTCTCTTTCCCTCCAACCCCTCCCCTTTCGCCCTCCAACCCCGTTCCCCTCTCCTCACTCCCCTCCCCTCTTCCCCTCCCCTCATTCCCCTCCCCTCTTCCCCTCCCCTTTTCCTCTCCCCTCATTCTCCTCCCCTCACTCCCCTCTTCCAAACCCTCAGCGCAGACAATAGGAAAATTTCCCATTAAAGGACCTGCGACTAACCTCTTGAGACCTCTTGCTACATTCTTCAGCCTGAGAATGACTTGTGCACTTGAGGCTTCATGCACAATGGGC
>NC_051415.1:9944610-9944739 GCF_015228065.2 Penaeus monodon
ACTATTAACATCGACAATTACATTTCGTAATTCGGAACGAATATAGTTTTGAACGAGTCGGAAAATCAATCCCTGAAAGACCCTTGAGGTCCAAATAACAAAGGAGAAATCGAACGAAAGCACGGTTAA
>NC_051415.1:9944820-9945506 GCF_015228065.2 Penaeus monodon
GCACAAGAACCATACAGTTAATTCAACAATAGGACATGAGAAACTATGAAGAAAATTAATCTTTGTAAAGGAATCTGTTTCTTTTCTTTTCCATTTCGCGAATAAAGAATACAAAAGCGTTTCGTTAGTAATATATTTATACACAAAGTATCAAAGATAAATCATAAAAGCTTTCCCAGCAATAAATTCATAGATAGTGAAAAAAATAGGTGCAGAGACACGGACTTATTTTACTTAAGTTTCTGTGTAAAAGATTAAGCATTATAAACTACAGATTTGCCAGCCGGTCTAATAAAAGAACGCTGTACAGATGAAAAAAAACAACAACGTATCTGTATATTCCCTTGAGAGGCATCTGTTTGTATTACACATGTATTGGCGGCAGTAAAGGATAGCACTGGTACCATTATTTCGGAAAGAAGCATCTGAGATATTTCAATCTGTTGAGAGGTATGTTTCAAAGGCTGTGCCTTGTGATATATACTGGTCAAACATTATTGTGTGTAAAATCATTTGCGTGTATGGTGCTTATGAAAGTGTAATTCAGGTTTTCGATTTTTTTCTTTTTGTGTACTGTCTTCATCTACGAGAAAATGTTATACTTTTTCATGAGATATTTCACTTTTATCCTTTGTTGTTTTTATGGTTTATTTAATCCAGCTGCCCGCCCCTGCGACCAACGAAAA
>NC_051415.1:9946084-9946281 GCF_015228065.2 Penaeus monodon
CCCCCTCTCCGTTCATCTGTCTACATATTTTCTTAAATTTTCGTTTGTCTTGGCTGTTTTTTTCACAAAATTATTTGCGAAATGAAATCATCTATCACACATAACGACGTACTTGCAATTCTCTTAATGTTCATTTGCAATTTTAGATGCAACCAACGTAATTAGGGTATAATTTGCACATTTTTCATCGGAAGCAA
>NC_051415.1:9946560-9946697 GCF_015228065.2 Penaeus monodon
ATTTTGGAACTGATTTGGTAATGTCGTTATATATATTCATCTTTATCTGCGTCTGTTTTATTCCCTCTTATCATTCATTTAACTTTTTACAAATTTATCCATTTACGTATTTGTACTAAGAATCTATAATTCCTGCT
>NC_051415.1:9946989-9947102 GCF_015228065.2 Penaeus monodon
GTCCATAGCACCAATGCCATTAATATCCTACCACGGAAATAATTCAGTGAGGAGAGCTGGGAAACGCAAAGGTAAAAACTACTTGTTGCTCTGCCATCGAGTTAACGGACTGG
>NC_051415.1:9947148-9947266 GCF_015228065.2 Penaeus monodon
AGTAAGGTAAAGACTTATAAGATTTTTATTTTCTTTTTTTTTTAGGGGCTGGGGGGTAGCACATAGGGATAAAGCTGTGTGACAGAGAGGAAAATCGAAGATGATGTTGTAAGCTGAA
>NC_051415.1:9947496-9948732 GCF_015228065.2 Penaeus monodon
ATTTTATTCGTGTAGATTAGTTTAAACCATCAACCCTGCAGTGGTTTACTGAAAGGATTGCGAAAGTTGCAAAACTTTCGAGTTCCAATTAACGTAACAATACTGTTAGCAGACGCGATAAAATATTCTGTAGGTGATAATCGAATTACCTCTAAGTTATCGAAAGAAACCCTCCTAACTTATTTTGGTATGTGTTTGTAACCTTGACGGCTTCCCGTTGATGGGAAGGAGGATGAATCGCACCACTTTATTCCATTTTCTGTATTCATTTGTTTATTCGCAAAAGCAATCAACAGCACGACTAACAAGCTTGTCGTCGACTGACCAGCGATTACCGCCTCGTGTTGCCATGCGGAGATCGGGCGTGTTTTGTCCCGTGTTTCCGACGAGAGACAAAGCGTGGAAATGCGGCCTTCGTTCGGGTCAATAGAGCACATTGGGTTCGGTGACAAATATGATCGGTTAAGATTTTTGTTGTTGTTATGGCGCGGCTGGGGGGATATATATGTGATTTTCCGAAATGGTATAGATACAATGTTGAGCTGAATTTAGCGAAAACAAAATCTCGTTTGCTGTTATATAACCATCACATATATGACCCTAACCTTCTTACTATCACGAAATCTCTTAAACTGTTCATATACAGAATAGCAAACTATGAATTTTTTAAAATCTGCGGATCTGAATCGTGAAAACCATAAAAGATGCATCATTATAAACGACAGCCCAATGACAATCAATGAAAACAATTCTTACTAGTGCCCTCGCCGATTTTTTTTCCTCTTTTTCTCTTTTCCTCGTTTTAACTCCTCAACACTCCCCACTTATCGACTAATTTCTTCGCCGAGCGCTTCAAAATACGTTCATTCTTCCTCAAAAAAAAGCATATATATATAAATACATATACCCCAATGCCTAACGTTCTTACAGCGGGAGGTCGGCCTGAATATTTCACACGAAGGTTTAATCGGTTAAAATACTGCCGGCAGAACTGGCAGCTTCGACATAAATAAGTGATCAGTCGGCGAGAGGCTCTCCCTGACGCGCCTGAATATTTCATTGGAGAGGCGGAGAATCCAACGGAACCTCCACATTTCCCGCCCGAGAGAGGATAATGGCACTTTCATTAGTATCATCTTTTTGCGGTATCGACGCTGCTGATGGCGACTGTGATTATCATATCAGTGGTCCTAGTGGGGATAATAGTGATAATCACATCGGCGTTCTTAAGTTTCG
>NC_051415.1:9949637-9949879 GCF_015228065.2 Penaeus monodon
AAGTTCCAGCCATCTTTACAATAATTATATAAATTTCCCTGGAATCCAAATAGATTTTATGTCCCGTTTCCGTCATCCTGATCAAATTTAAATGCCATGTTTTATCGATATTTTTCACCTGCTCGCAAAATGTTTTGGAGTAAAAAAAATATTCTCTCTGACATGCATGAACTGAAAGAAGCAAGCATCAAACTTGCTCTTAATTTTTGTGGTTAAAATGTATTTCAGAGCAAAACTAAAAC
>NC_051415.1:9951168-9951309 GCF_015228065.2 Penaeus monodon
AGTCTCATTCAGATCTGAACAAAATAATTTTCCTGAAAGATGTTCAAACATACTGTAATCGGGTGTGCTTTCTCCGTAGATTTTATCTATTCCGTTCTCTCTAAGCTACCTCTCCTGCTTTTCCTTCCACGCTCTAGTCAC
>NC_051415.1:9951354-9951777 GCF_015228065.2 Penaeus monodon
TGTCTAGTGAATATTTCTCGCCACGAAACCGAACTCACAAAGTACCTGCTCGTTTATCCGATTTATGGCTTCCGTTTAGGCAGGTGTGTAGCCGGGGGTAGGGGGATAACACCTGTGGCGCCCAGATTATGTTAATATTGGCCCCCTCATTCCCCTCGACGTGCTGTATCGACCCTTTTAAGATCGTGTGCTCAATTCTAATATAAAGAACGATTGCTCTTCTTGCGTTTGCCTGCCTCCTCCTCTTTTTTTCCTACTTCTCTTCCTTTTCTTTCCCCTTCTTGCGTTTACCCTGTTCCATCGCCCGGTTTTATGATCTAGTGGCTTATTTTTATATAAATTCTTTGGTCAGAGCAGCGAGCGATGTCTGTTGTTCCACATCATCATCATCTTTCTCCTCTACACCGCTTTTTTTCTCCTCCT
>NC_051415.1:9952026-9952227 GCF_015228065.2 Penaeus monodon
TTTCCCCGATTTCACTATCCCTTTTAAGACCAGTTCTAATATTAAGCTTAGCGTGGGATGACTCGTCCGGCCTGGTTGGCGAAGCGCACTTCTCTTCCGTGTATTTCAGAGGCAGCCATGAAGCGCCTCTGCATTTGGAAATAACTTCGTTTAACATTTTGTTTATGCATTTGTCTGGACACGCTTATGCACAAACATGAT
>NC_051415.1:9952623-9953304 GCF_015228065.2 Penaeus monodon
TCGTGAAAAAAACAATTATAGGGAGCCAGGACTATATATGATGATCACACATATATATTTAGCTGTTAAATCTAACATCCGTGCTCTGAACCTTCAACCACCAGCTTTGTGTTAGTTTCCCCTTTAAAAGTTTGTCAGATCCAGAATGAATCATTTCGTTTTCTATGATCGCTGGTAGACGCCCTAAAGAACGGGAATCTGATAATACTTTCCTATTTCTCCAGATGACACTGTAAACATTTTCTTTAAATGGTACATATTGACAGAATAGACAGAGCTGAGATCACGCTTGGTTAGATATGACTGACGTATCATGCAAAATGGAAGGAAAAAAAAGTCACAAAAATAATGTTACGGATCTTCAGCTTAACCACGTTTTGCCTTTTTTTTTTCTCCTATCTTTTCATTTCCTCTATTTACTTCCCCTCCCTCTTCCTCTTCCTACTCTGTTTCTTATCCAGTCTTTGTTATTGTTGTTTTTTACTTCCGCTCTTCCTATCCATCTCTTTATCTCCAACTTTCTCTTTCCCCTCGTTATTCTCCCCCCTCCCCTTTATCATCCTACCGAACTGTGCAACTTCATGCAACACAGCCTTGCAGGGCGCTTAAAACAAAGGAACCACGGGATGATTTGCTAAAACACGTAACCCTGTTATGTATTCCTTTTTTATCGTCCACCAC
>NC_051415.1:9953493-9953965 GCF_015228065.2 Penaeus monodon
ATATTCACCCTTCTTCCTCTTACCCTTCCCGCTTCTGTCATTCCCCTTCCTTCGTTTTCCCTTACTCCTCTCACTGGTATATTTCCTCTCCTCCTTCTCCCTCTCTCTCTTCTCCCTCTCTCCTTCTCCCTTCTCCCTCTCTCTCTTCTCCTTTTCCCCCTTTCCCCTTCTCCCTCCCTTCCCTTCTCCCTTCTCCCTCCCTCCCCTTCTCCCTTCTCCCTCCCTCCCCTTCTCCCTTCTCCCTCCCTCCCCTTCTCCCTTCTCCCTCCCTCCCCTTCTCCCTTCTCCCTCCCCCCCTCTTCCCCCCTCTACTTATATCCCCCATAAGAAGCTTCTCGCCCCGCCTCCCCTTCCTTACCCCTCCCCCCCCCCTTTTCCTGCCTTCTTCACAGGCTTTGTGTAAAAAAAAAAAAAGTTATTCATGTTTTCGAGTCGAAGAAAATCTAGGCCTATCGTCTTTCCTGGTTGAATA
>NC_051415.1:9954698-9954800 GCF_015228065.2 Penaeus monodon
TGGATAATTGAAATGTGCAGAAAATGGAAAGTCATTTTGGTATTTCTCTCCCGGATCAAATATCATATTAAGATATGAGAGAGGGGGGTGGGGGTTCCTCCA
>NC_051415.1:9955690-9955794 GCF_015228065.2 Penaeus monodon
GGTTTTAAAAGAGGAATAAGCTCATTGGTTTCTGCGAACAGAGGCGCCATTAAGGTTATACACTTCTGAGAATTTAATATGCAAAGCCTCTGTGTGTGTTGGCG
>NC_051415.1:9956272-9956567 GCF_015228065.2 Penaeus monodon
TAATCTCCACGAACGGGCATAGTAAAGTAAAATTTCCCTATCCGGACCTTAATTAAAATGATACTCATCCCACACTTAAAGAAACGTGCCATGACAAACAAAACCAGAACGCGTACTAAAGGTCACACTGGCGCGCAATACAGAAACCTTAAATTGACCTTATGTGACCTCCAAGGCTTTAAAATTCAAAACAAGGGCTATTTATTTATTAATATGTTTATCTTTTCAGGGACGTATGGAAAATTGTGATTTCTGAAATGCTGTGAGGATGATATACAAGATTACGAAGATATGC
>NC_051415.1:9956983-9957129 GCF_015228065.2 Penaeus monodon
TTTCGAGCGTTCCAGGAAGCAATAATCCAGTTAAGATGAACGTTATGTGTTCTCAAGAAAGCAATATTGTGATACGATACAGGAGGCCGAGTCATAAACTTGGTCGCTTCGAACTGGAGAGGGAGAAAAAAATCTAATAAGGCATG
>NC_051415.1:9957156-9957284 GCF_015228065.2 Penaeus monodon
TGACAAAAAAAATAAATACATAGAAATAAAAGGAGGCACAAGCTTTCCTAAAGAGTCAGTAAAAAAGCGACCCTTGAAGGAGAAAAGTCTATATGATAAAAAATAAGAAGAGAGAAGAGAGAGAGGAG
>NC_051415.1:9957319-9957396 GCF_015228065.2 Penaeus monodon
AAAAAAAAAAAAATTTTTTTTTTTTTTCCCCCCCTTTTCCAAAAAATCCCAAAAAAAAAAATTTTTAAAAATTCTTT
>NC_051415.1:9957578-9957684 GCF_015228065.2 Penaeus monodon
TTCGTTGAAAAAGGGGGAAGAAAAATATTGGATAGAAAGGGGGGGGTAACGTGCTCCCTGAGGGAGAAAAAACAAAAAGGGCCCAAAGGAGGGGAAGGGAGACCAG
>NC_051415.1:9959375-9959454 GCF_015228065.2 Penaeus monodon
AGCTACCGTCCAGGGGGGGAAAAGACAGTGGAAAGTGGGGGGGCCCTTTGGCGGGTCGAGAGAGAAGTTCTGTGGACTC
>NC_051415.1:9960025-9960383 GCF_015228065.2 Penaeus monodon
GCTTCACTATTCAGAATACCCCTCGGAAGAAGAAGAAAATTATCCATATTAGGCCATGTCGCACAACACGTCGCCATAACAAGGGAATTTCGTCCTAATGGATAAGGACACAAGAGGCTAAATTGGCTTATCGCGGCTCGTGTTGGCTAACAGTGTTGCCATAAACTTTTCGAAACCTCCCAAGATTTGCTGTTTTGGGAGAGGAAAATGTTATATTCCTGAACAAATTAAACTGACTTGTTGCTTGATATTTAGCGAATAAGATATAAAGGTTTCGATGCTCTCTGCTCAGTCAGTATACCGCTTGTTATTTTTGGATATTGCAGAATGTAAAGGCAACATCAACGAATGTTTTGGA
>NC_051415.1:9961022-9961120 GCF_015228065.2 Penaeus monodon
TACTTCAGCAGTCCTATCACCTCCTGTCCTTCTCCTGATCATTTATCCAAAGTATCCCTTTCCCTCCATCATCCTTTTCTAGCTCTGTTCACCAATCA
>NC_051415.1:9961164-9961260 GCF_015228065.2 Penaeus monodon
TAAGGGACATCAACACCAGCGCTGCTTCCTGAACTTGAGTTGCTCGCGGATTGTTATCAGAAAGTTGTAATTAATCTGAGATTCGCCTTCCTCCTT
>NC_051415.1:9961435-9961590 GCF_015228065.2 Penaeus monodon
CCCTACACAATAACACCTTATTTCCCCCAACCGTCTTTCCTTTACTCTTTCTTCGATCTTCTATCTCAACTCTTCCCCTCTCTCTTTGACATCCTCCCTTCCCCTCTTATCAGCCCCCTCCTTCTTCTTGCGTCTCCTTTCTCCCTTTTCACTTT
>NC_051415.1:9961629-9961948 GCF_015228065.2 Penaeus monodon
GTTTCTCCAGCCTTGTCTTGTTTCCCCTAATTTTCCCCTAATTTTCCCCTAATTTTCCCCTCGAACCAGTAACTCCTACGGTGATTTCTTGCCTCTTTTACCCCCTTCCTGTGGCCTTTCCCCCCCCTCCTGTTCTTTTTTTTCCCAGCTGCGACCTCTTCCCCTACCCCCTTTCTTCCTCCCCCCCCCCCCACCCTTACTTGGATCCCTCCCCTTTACTCTATATCATCCTTCTCCCTATCCACCCCTGACTCCAATTTCCTCTGTTGATTCCTCCCCTTTTCATCCCTGATTCCCCTCCTCTACCCCCGGTCCAATT
>NC_051415.1:9962194-9962597 GCF_015228065.2 Penaeus monodon
ATCGATAAGCAAAAAGGTGAGATAGCGGCCCCTTTCCGCCCCAACCTATTCTCACTTCCCCCACCCTCCCCTCCCCTCTACCCAACCCCATTCTCTCTCTCTCTTATCCCTTCTCCCACGTACGCTTTGCCACCTCGCTCATCCCTTCTGTCCCTACCTCTCTATCTCCCCTTCACTTCCCCACTCCCCCACCCACCTATCCTGCCCCTACCTCCCTTCCCCCTACCCTCCCCCACCCCACTACCCTTCTGCAAGAGTGAGAAAAAAACGAAGAGAAAGGACGGTTCTCGCGTGTCATTTTACTTTATTTATGGGCGTCTTAAACTTATTTATGGCCTAGCTTTTACCTCCTCCGAGCGGTATTTTTTTTCCCTGGTCGCTTAATGCTGTATTGACAGCATTT
>NC_051415.1:9963389-9963778 GCF_015228065.2 Penaeus monodon
ATGTAGGTGTGACCACGAAATTAAAGAAAAAATAGTTGTGGCCAAGAAGGCATTCGCGTATAAAATGAAACTGCTAATGAACAAGAACCTGTCAATCAACATAAGGAAGAGATTCATTCGGTGTTATGTCTGTTCAGTCTTAATGTAGGGGATTAGAGTCGTGGACACTGAGTACGAGAACAGAGGCACAGCTATGGAAAGCGATGGAAATGTGGTGTTAGAGGACGCTGTTGCGGATATCATGACAAGAGAGATAAGCAATGAGACCGCGCTAAAAATGGTTGGAGAACATAGTCTTCTAAGGAACATTGGGAAAAAGTCAGTTGGCATATGTTAGACTCCTGGACAGAGAAGGTGGATTGGAGGGCGAGACGGAGACAGAGGAAAAG
>NC_051415.1:9965560-9966511 GCF_015228065.2 Penaeus monodon
GTATACATATAAGTGTGTGTGTTGACAAGACATGCTAACACATGTATAGGATGTGAAAGAACTTGCATATCATTTTACGCTCCGCAACTTTAGGAACCGAGACACGTCACTGTTTTACGTGAATTTTTAGACAGTCGTGTTGGCAAAAATAGCACCAGTTTTAGCGCCTATCTTCTGCAACAGCTGACATATGGTTCAATAATTGGTATGATACCGTTCAACTCAGTATCATAATTGAAACTATTTGGAGCAATCATTTAATTACCATCGCAGGGATACGAGTGCTAACGATATACGCATGACCCTTTTATAAAAGAAAAAAAAAATCATTATTTATTCAGTCGGTTAACATCGTTTCGTAAATTAAAAGATATATTGAAGAAATGTATTGAAGTAGAATAAAACACTATTAGAGGTATGTGATATCAAGGAGAGGTTACATCGGATACATAAATATCGTTACGCTTGTATTCCCAACAGCAACAAGAATTTGGAAGTCGGGAGAGAATTCGAGTTTTTTCATTCTTTTTCATAGATAAAATAGATTAAGATGGCAGAAGAAGTCGCAGACGAGACCCTCGGTGACTTAGACCAACCTTTAGAGCCAAGTCTTGCCAATATCATTGAACAAAAGACGCTAAAATGGGTGTTCGTGGGCGGAAAAGGTGGTGTGGGCAAGACTACCACAAGGTATAAGAGTCTTTCTGGATTTTCCTTCTGTTTCTGGATTTTCCTCCTGTGTTGGTGCATCTCTTGAATTTAAACCACTCGATGCATCTCTTGGGTTTAAAACACTTGGAATTTGAGATACATATAAGGTTTTGGAATTGATTCTAAGTTAACCCGATGTGTAGCAATTTTCAAGTATTGACGTATTTTGGGAACAGATGAAGGGGTCAGGAACAATTAACCACTTATTTCTTGGCAGTGTATTGTGATTAGATTTGGGGG
>NC_051415.1:9966869-9967325 GCF_015228065.2 Penaeus monodon
GTAATATTAAGAAATATTTATACATTTGGATTAGTTTTAATATGGTTTGAAATATAAGGATTACTAAAAAAAAAAAAAGAAAGGAAATGCAATCAGGATTGTATCCAGAAAAGTAAGGGAAACACTGCTTATAAAGCACGTATCTGACAGTCATGTTTCTTTTTGCAGCTGTAGTTTGGCAGTACAACTTGCCAAGGCCCGAGAGTCAGTGTTAATCATCTCCACTGACCCAGCACACAACATATCAGATGCCTTTGATCAGAAATTTTCAAAAGTACCCATCAAAGTCAGGGGATTTGAAAATCTGTATGCTATGGTAAGTCAGTTGGTGTCAAATAGATATGTTGCTACTTTGTTTTGTAACAGTATTCTTTTTTGGCTAAAACCTTGAAAGAACAGTAAATTTACATTGAGTACCAATTGTCATACTTGGGTTTGTTGTACAAGGCAAGTGAC
>NC_051415.1:9967395-9968200 GCF_015228065.2 Penaeus monodon
AGAAAAATGCATGTTTAGCACACTTTTATCATTCAACTTTTCCATGCTTTAGGAACTGAGGAATAAATAGTCTAAATTTTGGTTAGACAGTTGTGTAACAGAAATCTTAAGCTTTGAAAAAGACATTAAATTTGAATTAAACATATAGATGTAGAGCATATATTATATATGTTGCAAGGTCAGCAAATTTTATAAGCTGTAATCAAAATATGAATTTAGGCTTTAAAATCCTTTCTCACTGACTATATTTCTTTAAGCCTCTTAAGCAAATACACTGTTATTTTATCCTCTTTTCAGGAAATTGATCCCAACATAGGATATGGAGAGTTGCCAGACGAGTACTTTGAAGGGGCCAGCGATGCTATGCGTATGGGCAGAGACATACTACAGGAAGTGCTTGGGGCTTTCCCAGGCATTGACGAAGCCATGAGCTATGCAGAGGTTATGAAGTAAGAATAGGTCATCTTATCTTCTTGGGAAGAATTGTTTTGTATTTCAGAGATGCCTACAGTACAGTGGTCTAAGAAAAGAACTAAGAGTTGAGTTAATTTTTAGAAGACAGGATAAGTTAGGCTATGATAATTAAGGGTAAAAAAAAAAAAAATTCTGTTTTATGCCATGTACTTGGTCAACTCTTTCTATAATCTGTGATTTAAATCAACCTTGTGAATGTGCATTTCCTTACCTTGTCTTACAGGCTTATAAAATAAACTTGTAAGAATGTGCAACCGAGTTCAATTGTAGATTTCCCCAAAAGTCAAAAATATTTTCTTTAGAGCATCAGCCTTTTTTCATTTTGCTAGAT
>NC_051415.1:9968450-9968762 GCF_015228065.2 Penaeus monodon
TGAGATAAATTTAGACCAGAAGCAACCAAAGAGGAGATGATAGATCAAAACTGCAACATTTGCCAATACCATATTATTGGTAGTAGTGTAGCTGAAATATTACGACAGATTGTAGATCTCCTATTGATATCAATGTCAGATTAGCTACCCTATGTAGGTATTCTTGTTCTAGTTGTATATCGTTGTTTACTAACTCTCATTGTTTCTCTTCTGTATTTATACATATTGCAAACAGATAAAGAAAGCTGTTTATCAGATAAATCCAAACTCAAGATTTTATATTATGTAATTTTTATTAACTATTAATTGTTG
>NC_051415.1:9969368-9969474 GCF_015228065.2 Penaeus monodon
AACCCCCAACCTTTTCTTCACCCACAATTCCCACCACACACATTGCAATATACCTCCTGGTCTGTTCTAGTTTTTGTACTATTAATATATGCATCTGAATATACAT
>NC_051415.1:9969520-9970349 GCF_015228065.2 Penaeus monodon
GGTCACTGGTAATTTATCCCTATGTTCATTTATACACAAATGATAGGTTTTGCTAAACATTTGCACATCTTCTGTACAGATGTTCATTAATTAAAATCTGGTTGTATTGGTAGAAAGACCATGAACGTGTACAGAGAGCATTGAGGGTGATTTCTCGATTTTGTTTTTGTTTATTTCTAATGAATGTAATAAGACATGCCAATTTTTGTTTTCAGTAATAGCTTCAGCTTCATCCATAATCTATAATGTAGATTGAAAAAAATTATTTTTGACATAATGTCATATCCTGTTTGTGTAACCATAAAAAAAAAATGGTCACAAAATATGTACAGTGATATTGTCAAAATATACAACAATTAAGAAAATCTATAAGACCAAAATTTTTTAGACCAGTTATTTAATATTTCCCCCTTGCCTACCATGTGAATATCCCTTTAGAAGAAATTTTAAAATCACTGAAATGCATATGCACAAAAAGACACTGATCAGGAGACATTATCCTCAGGCTTGTCCAAGGGATGAACTTCAGCGTGGTTGTGTTTGACACGGCTCCCACAGGGCACACACTCCGCCTCCTCTCCTTCCCACAGGTGATTGAGAAATCTCTTGGCAAGCTGCTAAGACTCAAGAACCAAATTAGTCCTTTTGTAAACCAGGTGAGTTTTTATTTTTGTTGGTATTATTTTTATAAGGAAGCTCTATGAATAGGTTGTAGGCCTGTTTCTTCTGATATTAAACCACATTCGTATCAACATTTATATTTTGTGAATTCTTTTTTCATCAACTCTTGGCTTCAAAAATTACCTTTTTCATCTCAGTCTTCTGATAA
>NC_051415.1:9970911-9971681 GCF_015228065.2 Penaeus monodon
ATAAAATAGTAATTTTATATTTATATTATAATATAAATATACATAAAAATATAATTTTATATAATATAATATAATATATATAAAAATAATATATATAATATATAAAAAATATTATTATATTAAATTATAATTAATTATTATATATATATATATATATTAAAAATAAATATATATTAAAAAAATATTATATATATATCTAAAATATTTAAAATTTTAAAAATTTTATATATATAAAATAAAATATTATATATAAAATATATATATATTTTTACAAATTTTATATATTTTATCAAAAATATAAAAAATTAATTTTTGTATATTATAAATAAATTTTTATTTATATAAAATAAAATACTAATATACCCCTTCTATAATAAAACCCAAAAATAAAATTTTAAAAAAAAATATTTTTAATTTTTTTTATAATTAAAACCCAAAATATATATTTTTACCTATATCTATTTAATATTATATAATAAAATATATTATCTATTCATATATGTATATATACTTGGGACATATTTTGATATAATAATTTATATTATATATTTTAATATATTAAAATAATAAATAATATAAACAATTAAAATTTAAAAAATATATTATATTCTATATTAATTAAAATAATAATTATATATTAATTTTAAATAAATTTTATATATTAATATATTTTTTAATATTATATATATATACACTAAATATTTTAAAACAATATATAAATATCATAATTATAACCCTATAATTTTATATATATTATAAAATAAATAACA
>NC_051415.1:9971759-9972665 GCF_015228065.2 Penaeus monodon
TAAAATAATATAATTTTAATATCTAGATTTTAAAATTTTATAATTTTCATTTTAATAATATATATATCAAATATATATATAAATATTTTTATATATATATAATATTAAATTTTATAATATATATAATATATAATATAAACATAAAAATATTTATAAAATAACAAATATATATATTTTTATATAAAACAAAATTTTATAATTATATATGGGTATATTAGTAAAAGGTATATAAATATATAAAATAAATTTTAATTATATATATAATATATAATGATCATTAATATATATATTATAAAAATATTATAATATAATATAATATAATATATAAATTAATTTTAATTTTATACATAATATATATAAGATAATATTAAAACAAAATAATATAGTATAAAAAGTTTTTATATATATATATGCCATAATAAAACAATAATTTTACATATATTATAATTATAAAAAATAATATATTTAATTTTATATAACATATAGTTTATTATTTTGATGTTTTTTAGGAAAATTTTTATATAAATCAAAACTTTTTATAAAATTATATAATTAGAAAAAATATTATATTTTTATTATTATTTATATATTATTTATATATAAAATAGAAGGAAAAAGAAAAACACAAAATAAAAAAAATAATTTTGGGGGGTTTTTTTGGCATAAATATAATCATTATAGTTTTTTTAATAATATATATATAAAATTTTTATTATATATAAAATATATATACTAAAATATATATATATATATATTTTTATAATTTTTTAAAATATATATACTAATATATATATCTTATTATTTTATATAAAATTTTAAAATAATATAATTATATATTGAAAATATATATACCAAAATATATAATATAAAATATATATATACCCATAATTAATATATTATTAAATT
>NC_051415.1:9972731-9975774 GCF_015228065.2 Penaeus monodon
TTAATAATATTTATAATTTAATATTTAAAAATTTTAAAGTATATATAAAAAATATTAAAATTTTGATGGGGATAATTAATTATTTTTAATAAAATAATTATATATTTTATATATATACAAATATTATATATTTTAATTTTTATAAATTTCATATATATTAATATATAATTATAGAATTATATATAAAATTAATTTTACTTTTTATAATACCTTTTTTATAATTTTTGCTTTTAATTTATTAAATTTATAAAATATTTAAATTTAAAATTTTATATGTTTTATTTTAAAATTTGTAATATTAAATTTTTTATATTTTTATATTTTTTATAAATTTTAATATTTTTTTTATTATTTTTATTTTTTATTTTTAAAAGTATTAATGGTTTTTTTATTATTTTGAAAAATATATATAAATTAAAATATTTTTATAATTAGATTAAATTTTATTATAAATTTTTATAATTTTTATATTAATTTATATATTATAACATAAATATATTTAAAAATATTTTTATATAATTTTTTAAATTAATATATATATATTAATAATATAAAAAAAAAATAAACAAAATATATATAATATAATATATAATATTTAATTTTATTAAGTATAAATACTTATATATATTAAAATTAAAAATACCTTTTTAAAATAAAAATTATAAAATTATAAAAAATATAAAATAATATTTAATTTTATAAAAAATATATAAAAATATTTAAAAATCATATATTATTAATATTTTATAATATATATTTATATATATAAATATTAAAATATAATTAAATATATACATTATATATATAAAAATTATACATAATTTTATAAACCATATTTTACATATATTATATATCTATATAATTATATTTTTATATATAAAAATAAATTACTACTTAATTAATTTTTAAAAATATATTATATAAATATATTATTTTTCCTATTTATTATAAATTTATATCTAATTTTATATATATTATCATTTATATATTCTTATTATTTAAATATATATATTAATTTTTAAAATATAATTTTATAATAAATTAAAATAATATTATAATACATTAAAATTATAATAAAATTAAAATCTTTATTATTTAAAATAAATATATATAAAAACTATAATATATTATATTTTATATATAAAAATTAATATACAAAATTTTATATTTTAAAATATATATAAATATATTTTTGTTCCCAAAAATATATAAATATATATTATTATAAATTATATAAATAATTTTAATAAACATTATATATATACATAAAATTTATATTAATAGGTATAAAAATAATATATAATATTTAAAAATAAAATATATATTAAATTTTAAAATTAAATACATATTTTTATTATGCGAAAATTTTATTATAATTTTTAATATAAAAATTTTTAAAATTTTTATTATATATATAATATTATACATTTATATAAAATTTTTTAATATATAAATTAAAATAAAAAATAATATATATTTTATCATATATTTTCCTTTTTATATTATATTATAAAATATTTAAAATATTCATATATATAATTTTAAAAATAATCTAAATATAAAAGCAAATAATTAAAATATATTTTATTATTATTTATAAATATTTTTTAAAGATATATATAATATAGATAAATATATATATAAAATTTTAATATATATATAATTAAATTTTAAAAAAGGCAAAAAGGAAAGGGAAAAAAAAAAAGGGGAAAGAAAGGAATAAATTAAAGAAAAAAAAGTAAAAAAGAGAAAAGAAATTTTAAAAAGGAAAAAGGGGAGGAAAAATTATATTATAACAATATATATATAAATAAATAGAATTAAAATATTAATTATTATATAATATATTTTTTAATAAATAAAATAAAAATATAATAATTATACATATCTTTTTTATATTTCAAATTTATTTAAAATTTTTATAAAAATTAAAAATATTTCTTTAATATACATAAAATTATATTAAAAATTATTAATTATATATAAAAAAATTTCTATATTATATTTAATTAAATTATATAAATATAAAATATATTTATTTTATATAAAATATTTTATAATATATATATTAAAAAAAATAATATATATATAATAATATTAAAAATATAATTAATAATATTATACAAAATATTAAATATATATTTTACATATAATTTTTTTAATATTTATTTATTTAAAATATATTTTTAATTTTTATTATATTTTATAAAATATAATATATATTCATAAAATTTTTTATAATTATATATAGTTTTTTAAATATATTTATTATAATTTTTATTTTTTTTTATTTTTTAAAATTTTTATTATATATTTTTATTTTATATAATTTTTTAATATAATTATATAATAATATATACATTTTATATAAATAATCTTATATTTTTTTAAATTATATTATATATAATATATTAAAATACAAAATTTTATATATATATATTTTTAAAAAAAAATATATTAATAATTTTATATTTAAAATATATTTAAATAATTAAATACAATAAAATATATATAAAATTTTATTATATATAAAATAACAGAATAAAAATATTTATTTTTAAAATTTTAAATTTTAATATATATTATTTATATATAATTAAAATTTTTCTTTTACGCATTATATATTTTAATATATATAGATTTTATTTTATATAAATTAATTTTTACATATATTATTAAATTTATATAAAATTTTAATAATATATAAATTTTTTAAAAAATATAATTCCCTTATTATATATATAAAATTAATAAAATATAAAATTAAAATAAAATATGTATAATTTCCATTATGTAAATATATATATATTTAATATATAAGATTATATAAATATAATATAATATAATATTTTAAAGTATTAAAATAATTAATATAGATAATATATATAATTTTTATATATATAATATTAAAATCTATAAAATAATAAATTTTTATATATAATTTTATTAATATAATTTTTATATTTTTATAAAAAAAAAACAAAAAAAAAGGGTAAAATTATAAAATATAATAAAAATTTTTTCCCCTTTTTTTTATTCACTT
>NC_051415.1:9975796-9976273 GCF_015228065.2 Penaeus monodon
GGGGGTGAAAAAAAAAGTAATTGGTTTTAAAGATAAAAAATTATAAATAAATATATAATATTATATATATATATAATTTTATATATATATGATACATATATATTTGATAATAATAATAAAATATATTTTTATAATAATATATTAATATATAAAATAAAATATATATTAATAATATATATATATAAATATATAAATATATATAATATATTTTATATAAATTTTCATTATATAAAATTAAACCAAAATTAATCATAAATTAAAATCTTAATTAGGGGGAAAAATTTTTGGGGGGAAATTATATTCCTATTAATTAAAATAAAAAATAATTTTCCCCAAATAAATAAAAAATAAATTTTTTAACAAAATAATATTAGTAAAATAATAAATATACCCCTTAAAACATAAAATTAAAAACTAATTAATATATCCTTAATCTTCAAATAATCCTAATTTTTTTAAAATAAAAAAATACAAAAA
>NC_051415.1:9977769-9981879 GCF_015228065.2 Penaeus monodon
TGTATTCTGCCCTGTGCAAGTGTAAAATCATAAACCATGTTCTCCCTTACAGGTCGCTGGGCTGCTTGGCATGCAAGAATTCAATGCTGATGAAGTGTCAGGGAAACTAGAGAGCATTTTGCCTGTGATACAGAAAGTCAATGAACAGTTCCAAAACCCAGTATGTGTGTAATTCACTTTGAGTAATTGTAGATAAGAATGTATACTCATGATATCATTGGATCTGAAAATAAGGAAATGATAATGAAGTAATATAAAATTTCCTTAGATTTTTTCTGTTGCAGAGTGGTACTGGAGATTATTTTTGTAAGAGGTTAAAAATTGCGATAGTTGGTAACTATAGATACCTTTTCCTTTCAGGATCAAACAACATTTGTGTGTGTTTGCATTGCTGAGTTTTTATCCCTCTACGAAACTGAACGTCTTGTCCAAGAATTGACTCATATTATAGACATCAAAATTGTGGTCAACCAGTTACTGTTTCAGAAGCCGGGACACCAGTTCTATGTGTGCTGCAAAATGCCGCATTCAGGCAAAATACCTGGATCAGGTGAGATAGCTTGTAGTATGTGGTGTAGATTTGGCTGGATTTTAGGCCTTTGCAGGAGAACACACAATTCTGTGTTCATTCTCTAATTCTTGGTTATTGTTTTCATTGATATTTATGAATTCTTGGCTGATTATTTTGCTTTAATCTAAAGAATTGTATCAATTTAATAATCTTTAGTCCTCTGGGAATGTTAGCAAATGTTGAAGTTTTCATGTTCTGAGTTATTCTGATATTCTAAGGCAGTGGTTGTTGATACTGTTTGTTTCCATGTTTAAGACTATTTATTAAACGTTATGTTATTTTATGAGGGCATTTCGATTTCTAGAAAATTAAGCCATATTTCTAATGTTTACCTAATTTTTTTTATTGGCTCACCTCCTAAAAGTAATAAAGTTTCCCAGTATTGAAAGTCTCAGATTTCTTCTGATACAACAGAAACATATATACTCATATTTGTGTTCATTATGTTTACTAAGTGTTCACTAAGAATTTTTCTCACAAATTTAAACCATGGCATTGAGATTACACCTATACACTTTCTGAGTGACATCAAACACAACTTTATATACTGGTTTTCCAGGTCATCTTCTATTGTCAGCTAAAGCACCTGTACTTTTAGTACTACTCAGTAAGCAATCTAATATTAGTGAGTAGATTGACCACATATTTAAACCATGTGAGTTGCACATCAGCTTTTAACATAAAAATTCTTTAAAAAATTTTGAACTAAATGTTCTTTTCAAATTCAACATTTGGATAGTAAGCTGACTGATCCTCTGCTAAATCCTGTTGCACTTTAAGCACCGTGAAGCTGCAGGTCAGCAGAATCACCAGAATGAAAGCTGTCTGCAACTGCAGTGTTATGTACAGACTCTCACAGGTCATGTGGGTTCTTGTAATACTTATTTCTTGAGTGCCATATGCTGTATGGTACAGTACCCAATACTGTGTGTGGTTTAACCTGCTGTACTGAATAATAGTAATGTCATACACAAGGTTATAGTTATTTGAAGTCTTATAGATGCACATAAGCAATTTAGCATTATCCATATTATCCACTCATGCACAAGAATCAACACAGATATTCCTCGTATATAACACTATTTTACTATGCTTCATTGTCATTTTATCAAATGTTCCTTCCTTTTTTGGTGTTGCTTTTTACCCACTTCATTGGTTATCATTCCTCAGCCTAATAGCACATCTATGAGCAGATCTGGCCACTTCCTTTTGAGAGATTCTGTATCAATAACCACTTTGATATCTGTTTTATAGTATATCAGGATGTTCAATACATTTGGGTAATTATTCTGTGTTTTAATGTTTGTATCATTACATTTTACAGATTGCCGATTTGTATGAGGATTTCCACGTGACTAAACTTCCCCTCCTTGAGCACGAAGTTAGAGGTGTCAATCAGGTTAAAGAGTTTTCAGAAAACCTTGTAAAACCTTATATGGGATAACAACTCACTCTTGGGGATTTGGGGAAGGATTTATAATGTCCGTTTTTTTTTTAATGCTAGGAATGGCATAACAATAATGAAAGGTCAGTGCAGGACAATATTTAGAAATTTCAGTCTTCTGTATGAAAAGAATTGTTTTGTTCCAGGTTTTATTTCTTCAATATGTTTAATGTTTTGGCAAAGCTATGCAATCAAAAGATGAATGTAATTTTGATCAGGTCTGCCCTGTGAAATTGAAATGAGAAATAACAATTTAAATATTTCAAATAATAATAGGCAGTGGATTGTGGTAAATAGGATAATAATAAATTTGAGTTTTATCTATAGATTAAGCTTAAAGATGTGTATTAGGACTATCCTCTCTGGTTATGGTTAGGTATTTTGACCATTTCCTTACAAAACTAGCAATACATTACCGCTGAGTTGAATGGAGAGACTCGCTATGGCTGCCATGAGTCCCAAAGCTTTTATTACTCTCATTTCCAAAGATTATTTATTTAGTTCACAATAGAGTCTTGATACTTGAATAAAAGAGAAAATAAAATGTGAAGGATTTTTATCTGTGGGATCTCAGGATATCTATGTACTTATGTGTCTTCACTTTTACTTTCATTAAAGCTAAGAGTTGTCTGCAATTGAAAAGTTACAGCAAGTACTATCGGGATCTTTTCTTTGCTCCTGGAATGAGTAACTTGATGTCCATGTTAATATCCTCATGGGATCCCTTACAAGAAGTCAAGCAATATCCAAATTTCATTGAAAACTAAATATTCTTTGTTCATCTGTTTTGTCATATTACTTTTGCTTTAGCCTCTCGAGTAGTTTTTTGTTTTTTCTTACTATTAGGCAAGTTCTTTGAATTACAGTTTAAAAGCATTGATATTCTGCTTTTGTTTCATATTAGAACACTCACATAATGTTGGACTCAATATGTACATGGAACAATTCATTATTCATGTTCATTGCATTCTGATATATGGGGATCTTCATGAAACTATCTGCTAGGTTAATCAAACTGTTTATACAACACAGTTGATCTTTTATATAATATATTCAGTATGTTGCAGGAATAAATACCATTGATATATATGATTTTGATTTAGTACCTTACAGTGCAAAAAATATGCAAGTACATACATGTATCTTGTGATCTAGAATTGGTAAAGTATACAAATATTATAATTGATTATTATAATTTATCTCAACAGTCACTTATGAATATTTTTACTTTAATATCATTTATAAAAATCAAACAATATACTTTCAAGGGTCAATAAAATATTAAGTATTAATGCATATATTTACTAAAAGTGGTAAAATACACTTTCCGTCATTGACAACTGGCCATAAAACACACTCAGTCACAGCGATGAACCTGTTACATTTCCAAAGACAGCTGTCAGGCATTCATTCAAGAAATAGGCCATGGGTACCAGGTGTGCATATGTGTAATGTGTAATACTGCAAAATTCTATATCAGTCTTTCCTAAAGAAAATTATAATTATGATAGCTATATTTAACTTTCTTTGAGAAACAATACAGATGAGGTCTAAGAAGAATAGCAAAGGATTTAAAGTGTCAAAACGTTCAGATAGTCATTAGAATGAATGAATAGTGTTACTTCATATGTGTTTTTCATCTAAAAGGTGTTTTCACAGACAGACTTAAAACAATTTATAATTATTGTTGCTTTATCTCATTCTTTTAATCAGTGATTCTTGACAAATGAAGAAATTTGAAATACATAAATAGTACATAGAATGACATAGTTTTCTTAAACATTATAAATTATATTGCAAATTCAGAACTAGATGATGATTTGAATTTTTTTATATATACTATAAATTAGATAACTGAGGCACAGCAGCATTTGTTTGAAATTAGAGAAATTATACTACAGATTTCTGAAAAGGAATCAAACTGATAATTTACCAGTAACTGAAATATTACAAGACATAATTTATTATTTTTGATAACTATGATTGATTTCTAAACAGAACCACATTAAATTAAACTTGGAAACACATTAAAAACTGGAGAACTAGCTTATCTTTTTGGTGAATTCTTAACATTAAAATATTACTATGTGTATAG
>NC_051415.1:9982118-9984359 GCF_015228065.2 Penaeus monodon
AAACTGTTAATGTACAGAACTGCTCAGTAAAGTGACTGCAGAAGAAATTTCAGGCTTTTTTTTTTTATTATAAAATTTTAACATGTCTTTCTCAGCCCTTCATTGTGCTGGATCTTCTATGCTCCAGCAACAGAATAGGTATCTTAAGAAGCGCAACACAGAATCCAAGACGCTTTTCACCTCCTTTTCCGTCATTTCTTTCTTCTCCTGTTTCATTTTGACCATTGCCTCCAAAGACTTAACAAGGCTTTCTTGTTTTTTCTTTGCATCTTCTTCCTTAGCTTTGGCAATGGCTTCTTTCATACTGATTGACTTTGATTTGGCTAGTTCAGCTCCCTTATGAGATGAGACATCAAAACTTTCACCACTGGTGGTTTCATCTTTCCTCGTTTCATTTTCATAGCCGTGGGTTTTATTTTCCATGTCTTTCATGAGGTGTTCCATTTCTGCTTCTTCTGGTGTTGTCCAGTCTTCACTAGTCTCTTGCGCACTACTCTGTTCATCATTCAGGTCAACATCAGCCATATAATCCTTCTCTTCCTTGGCTAACTTGCCCTTCTTTTCTTCATCACTGTCTATGCTCACAGCTGCCGCTCTGACATTCCTCAAAAAGTCAACCTCCTTTTCTTGAATGAGTCTCTCAAACAATTCATTCGCTAAGATGGTCGTTCTGTCTTCAGTCTCATCTTGTTTTTCAGCCTTTTCGTTTCCGTCCTCTTCCATTACCTCATGTTCTGGCTCTTCCATGATGACGCTCCAGATCATGTTCTTAAACCTTTCCTTCTCTCTCTCGACTATGAGATCATCACTTCTGGCGGGCGTTAATTCATATCTAATATCTTCCTCAGCGTCAGAATTGTCGGACTCATTCAGTTCTTCGCCAGTGTCTTCTAATTTAGCATCCATGGTGAGTTCCTCCTGTGTAGCTTCAGCCATGTTCAAATATCCTTCCTCAGTTTGTTCTTCTACTGCATGATCACTCGATTCATCTTCATTTTCTGCATTTCCATCAATACCTTCAAGATCTTCCTTCTTCATACTGTTTGTAACCATTTCAGTTGGTTCCTCACTAAATTTATTATCTGCAGCTTGGACAGCCAGTGGAACAGTTACTTCTGTTTTAAGCTCAGTTTCTTCTTTCTCTTCAAATTCCTTAATCTCTTGGTATTCAGACTCCAGAGAGATGTCAGATTCTGTATTTTGTACTGTTTCATCAGTTACATAAGTGTACACTATGTTCTCTTCTATCTCGTCTTCATCTTCCAGCCTGTCTTCATTCTCATCTACATCCTGTTTGGCATGACTCTCTACCATATTAGTATCATTATTTTCAGTTCGATAAGTTCCCCAGTCTTTCTTCACTAGATCTTCCATCATCTCAGCCACCATATCCACTCCTAGACTTGGTGTCTTTTCAAGTTCAGAATATTTCAGACTTTCCACAGCATCTTGCCATTCTTCATCATCTTCCATTGAGTGGTCTTCAGTTGTTTCTTGTCCTCCATTTGTTTCCCCTTCAACAATTTCACTGTCCATCTTTATACCTTGTTCATATGCCATATGTTTCACTTCATTTACATCCTCAGTAAATAGAGTGGTTTGAGCCTTTTCCATATGAGTGTTCATCAATGCCTCATCAACCTTCTTGTCGCTTGTACCTGCTGCTGTTTTGTCTTCAGAAGGTTTTGTCTTGCTTCTTTCATTACCCACAACTCTATCATCCATGCTTTCAAGTGCATCTTCTATTTCCAGAATTTCATAAGACATGTCTTGCACTTCGTCATCAGTTTCAGCTATTTCATTTTGTGTATCCTTATTATTTGTAAAGTCAGTTAGTTTTAATTCTTCTATGTCGTCATTACATCCTGTTTTTTTTATTTCTTCCAATGTTCTTCCTGCTTTAGACATATCCTCAGGTATTTTGTCTGGTACATGAACTTCACTTTCTACCACTTTGATGAGACTGTCTATCTCTTGCAGGAGTCTCGCTGCTTCATCCATCTCTTCACGGTCTCCCTGAGTCACTGAATCTGTTGTCCTATTTTCTGTGTAATGTTTCAAATCTTCCATTTGATTCTCGGACTCCTTCACTTTACTACTCTTTTCTTCTGCCTCGATTGCACTTTCTATCAACTCCATCTTCTCCTCCATCTCTCTCATTTCTTCTTCCATCACTCTGACATCTTCCACCATCAGTCTCACATAATCATCCACCACAGTTGTTCCTTCCCCTTTCAGCAA
>NC_051415.1:9984432-9984701 GCF_015228065.2 Penaeus monodon
ACAGTCCTATTGATATCTTTAATTCCCAGTTTGAGTACAACTTTTTCTTTTATAATTTCTGGTTTCACTAATTCCAATACAGTATCTTTTCCTGATTTTATTTCCTCCTTTTTAGGTACAGCTCTAGCTTCTTCCATTACTTGTATCTCCTCCTCACTACGACTCATTAGCCCTGCCTCTTCAACTATTTTATTCCCATCTTTAATTAACATAGTTTCCTCAACAAGATTTGTCTCTCTTTCTATTACTTTGGTCTCCTTTTCAATAAC
>NC_051415.1:9984744-9990885 GCF_015228065.2 Penaeus monodon
CGGATTTCATCTTCAACCGACTTCAGCTGATTTCCCACATTGCTCTTTTTTCTGGTTTCCTCATAGAGTGTTTCAGTCTCACTCTTTTGAGCACTGTCTTCTTCACTTTTAGTTTCATTTTCCAATTCACTGAGCCTCCTGTCTTCTTCTTTCTCTGCTCTTGCTAATTCATCTGCAAGACTGATTTCTTCCCTAGCCTTGATGAGTCATTATCATCCATTACTTTCTTTTCTTCTTCAATAATTCTTCTTAATTCTTCTATCACTTCATTTGCATCATCTGCCAGTTGCAGATCATTCTCTTTCTCTAAGTGATTGACCTGATTGTTTACTAGGGTTTCTTCTTTGGTCATTTCAGTTTTCATCTCTGCTACAGTGTTTTCCCTTGTTTTCTGTATAAGACCATTACTAAGTTCATTGCTGTAACCTTCATCTGATTCTGTGTCCTTTTCATTGTTATTGCTTTCTGTTTCGTCATTAGGGACTAGATTATCCGTTATCATTTCCACCGCTATGGTCTTCTCCAGTTGATTTTCAATAGAAGAATTACTTTTATTTTTTGACATATCATTTTCGACATCTATATTACTTTCTTCTCTCTTTTCAAGAATTGTTTTTACAAAAGAGGTTGTTTCACATTCTTCAAATTGGTTATTTTCTGCTCCTGCAAAGCTTGTACTTTCTTGTTCCTGAGCTTGGTTAATTTCTGGCTCTTCAGCTGAGCTGATATCGGAGTCTTCCACTATGTTGACTGGGTCTTTCTTTGTTTTAAATTCCTCTCCTTCATCTTGGTAGCTTTTTGTTTTTTCAGTTGGGCTGCTTTCTGTTTCTTGAGCTGAGCTGATATTTAATTCCTTGCTTGGGTTAATTTCTGGTTCCTCAGCTGAGCTAATTTCCGGTTCTTCAGCTGAGCTAATCTAAGTCCTCATCTGTGCTTCTTTCTGCTTCTTCAAATGTATTCTCTAGTTTTACAGGACTGCTTTCTGGTTCTTCAGCTACAGTGTAGTCCGTTTTTTCAACAGAACTGTATCCAGGATCTTTAACTATACTGCTTCCAGATACATCAACTAGACTGCTTTCTGATCTTTCCGTAGGACTGCATTCAGGCTTTTCACTTTGTCTACTCTTTGTTTCTTCAGTTGGATTGTTTTCAAGTTCCTCAACTTGGTCTTCTTCAATTAAACTGTTTCCTGTTTCTTCAGCTTGACCATTCTCTGGTTCTTCAACTGGATTATCTCCTGGTTCTTTGTCTGCACAACTTTCCTGTTCTTCATCTTTGTCAACTTTTAATTCAAGCTGGCTACAAACGGGTTTGTCATTGGGGTTGCGTTCTTGTTCTTTTTCTGGACTGATTTCTCTGCTGTTTTCCTCAGCTGACATGCTTGCTGTGTCTTTGGTTTGATTGTTTTCTAATCCATCTATGCCACTTTCTGTTTCTTCATTAACACCACTTTCTGGTTCTTCAATAGTACTGCTCTCCGGTTTTCCATATTTCTCACTTGCAGATTCTTCAACTAGGAAGTTCTCGGGCTTTTCCTCTGTAATGATTTCTTGTTCTTCAGTAATATAGCTCTCAGGTTCTTCAGCAAAGAAGCTCTCTGGTTCTTCATTCGAGACTCTTTCTGCTTCTTTGGTGCTTTCTGCTTCTTCAGTTGGGACACTCTCTGGTACATCCTCTGTGATAATTTCTAATTTATCAGTTTTGCTTTCTCCAGTAAAGACAGATTCTGATTCTTCCTGTTTTCTCGTTTCTGGTCTTTCGGTTGGAACACCCTTATATTCATCCTCAGTGCTGCTTCCTGGTTCTTCTTCATCTGGTCTTATTTGTGGTTCTTCAATTTTGATGTCTTTTGGTACTTTGACTAGGGGGTTTTCTGGTTCTTCCTCTTTGCATACTTCTGAATCGACGACTAAATTTGTATCTGATTCTACAACTATTTTGCTTTTCTTTTCTTCAGTTTTTGTTAATTCTTGGTTTTGTCACTCTACTTTGCTCTACTATAGTGTTGCTTTCAGTCTCTTCAAATTTACGAATTATTTCTTGAACCTTCCCGGTTTCTAGATCAGGAGATTTGCTTATCTCTGATTCTCCTACTCTTTTTGCTTCCAGCCTAGCGAATTGTCTGCCTTCCAGTTCCACAGTTTTGTCGCACTGTAGGTCTTTAATTTGACTTAATTCTACCACTGCATTGATTTTGGATTTTTCAGTTGTGCTGATTTCAGGTTCGGCGGTGCTTAGATTCGGTTCTTCGTCTGCCAAGCTGTCTAGTTTTTCAGCTGACCTGATATCTGGTTCTACACTGGTTTCTGGCCCTTGAACTGCGCTGACTTCTGGTTCTGCAACTGCGCTAACATCTGGTTCTACAGCTACACTGGTTTCTGGTTCTGCAGCTGCGCTGACTTCTGGTTCTGCATTTGAGCTGACTCCTGGTTCTGCAACTGCGCTTTCTGGTTCTGCAACTGCTCTGATTTCTGGCTTCTGCAACTGCGCTCTGCGCTTTCTGGTTCTGCAACTGCGCTTATTTCTGATTCTGCAACTGCGCTGACTTCTGGTTCTGCAACTACGCTTTCCGATTCTTCAACTGCACTTATTTCTAGTTCTGCAACTAGGCTTATTTCTGGTTCTGCAACTGCACTTATTTCCGGTTCTGCAACTGCGCTTATTTCTGGTTCTGCAACTGCACTGACTTCTGGTTTATCTGATTCTGAACTGCATCGCTGATTTCTGGTTCTCCTGCATTTCTGGTTCTGAACTCGCTTTCTGTTTCTCAAACTGCGCTTTCTGGTTCTGGCACTGTGCTGATTTCTGTTTCTCAACTGCACTTATTTCGGTTTGCACTGATTTCTGCAACCTGCGCTGATTTCTGGTTCTTCAACTGCGCTTTCTGGTTCTGCAACTGCGCTGATTTCTGGCTCTGCAACTGCGCTGATTTCTGGTCCTGCAACTGCACTGACGTCTGTTTCTGCAACTGCGCTGATTTCTGGTTCTGCAACTCCGCTGACCTTCTAGTTCTGCAACTGCGCTGACTTCTGGTTCTGCAACTACGCTGACTTCTGGTTCTGCAACTGCGCTGATTTCTGGTTCTTCAACTGCGCTTATTTCTGGTTCTTCAACTGCGCTGATTTCTGGTTCTGCAACTGCGCTTATTTCTGGTTCTACAACTGCACTGACTTCTGGTTTTGCAACTGCGCTTTCTGATTCTTCAACAACGCTGATTTCTGGTTCTGCAACTGCGCTTATTTCTGGTTCTTGTACTGCACTGACTTCAACTGGTTCTTCAACTGTGCTGATTTCTGGCTCTGAAACTGCGCTGATTACTGGTTCTGCAAGTGCGTTGACTTCTGGTTCTGCAACAGCGATAATTTTTGGCTCTTCAAGTGAGGGGATTACTGGTTCTTCGGCTGCACGGATTTCTTGTATTTGAGCAGCACTTATTTCTTGATCTTCAACTGCCTTGATTTCTGGTTTGTCAGCTGAGTTGATTACCTTAGCATCAGTTTGTTCAACTATCCTGATTTCTAGTTCTTCGTGTGCACTTGTTTTGAGTTCTTCAACTGCTCTGATTTCTGATTGTTCATCTGTGCTGATTTCGTGGTTTTCAATTGCTTGAATTTCTGGTTCTTTAGCTGATGTATCTTCTGGATATTCAACGACCTTGATTTCTGATTTTTCAACTGCTCTCACTTCTGCTTCTTCGACTGAGGGGATTCCTGGTTCTGTAGCTGTACTGATTTCTGGAATTTCAACAGCAGCTTTTTCTGCCTCTTCATCTGCCCCGATCACCGGTTCTTCAGTAGGGCTGGTTTGAGGTTCGACTTTCCTGACTGACAGTTCTTCAACTGAGGTAAGTACTGGTCCATCATCTGCCCCAATATCTAGCTCTTCAAATGCATTGCTTTCTGGTTCTATTGATGTAGTTTCTAGACTTCCAGCCGCCGTGGTCTCTTCAACAGCACTGACTACTGATTTTTCTACCACCCTAGTTTCTGGTTCCTCATCAGCAGTGATTTTGGATTTTTCAGCTACCCTGATTTCTGGTCTTTCAACTGCCTTAATCTCTAGTTCTTCAACTGAGCTGAGTTCTGGTTTTGCAACTGCGCTGATTTTTGGTTCTTCAACCGGCAAAATCTTTAGTATCCCATCCACACTGTTTTCCAATTCTTTAACTGAGCTGATTTCTGGTTCTTCAGCTCCATTAATTACTGTTTGTTCAGTTGAGATGTTGCCTGGTCCTTCTGTGCTCACCCTTTTTAGTTCTTCAATTAGGCTGGTTTCTGGGTCTTCATTTGCACTGATTTCATGTTCTTTACCTGCTCTGATTTCTGGTTCTTCATCTTCAATAATTTCCTGCCTAACTTCACTACTTTCTATTTTTTCATACATACTAACCTCCTGTTCTTCAGCTGGGCTAATTTCTGATTCTTCAAAAGTGATTATTCCGACTTTTTCAGCAGCCCTGATTTCGGGTTCTTCAGCTGATCTTATTTCTGTTCTTTCAGCCCTTTCAACTGAGTTCACTTCTATTTGTTGAAGCTGTTTTACGACGCTGATCTCTGTTTCTCGAATTTTGTTTCCTATAGGGTTGGTTTCTTTCTCTTTAATAACGTATGATTCTTCAGCTGAACCACTTTCTGGCTTCGTTACTTCATCCCCTGTACCCACTTTGGGATCGTCAGTAGACCCGAGTTCTTGTCCGCTAAAACTGCCAATATCTAGTTGTTGTTCATCTATCTCAATATCTTTTTCTTTACTTCCTTTTTACTTCTTGTTCTTCAAATCCGATTTCCGATTCTTCTTCATCATGTTTGCTAACTTCTAATCCTTCTTTGTTTACTTGTGATTCTACAATTCTGGTGATTTCTGAACCTTCAGCTTCTGGTTCTCCAAGTGTGTTGACTTCTTGAACTTTATCCTTTACTGATCACTTGTTCTTTAACTGTGCCGACATTTGCCCTGTCTGTTTTGCTCATTATTGGTTCTTTGAATGTTCTGATTTCTACTTCTTCAATTTCTTCAATTATACTAATTGTTTGTCCAACTGTGGTGATTTTCGGTTCTTCAGCTTTGCTGATTACTGATTCTTCGATTGTGTTCTTTTCTGATTCTTCAATTGGGTGTTTACCGATTCTCTGAGTGTGTTTATTCCAGCTACTTTAACTGAGCCCATTTCTGTTTCTACAGTGCTGATTTCAGTACCTGTTCCTGTGCAGATTTTTTTGTCTTCATATCTGTTATATCTTTCTGCTTCTTCAACTGCATTCACTTCTGGATCTCTTTCTTTGGTAATTTTTAATTCTCCGTATTTGCTGATTTCTTGATTTTCCAATATGTTCAATTCTATTCCTCCAAATTTGCCTGTTTCTGTCTTAACTATGTTTTCTTGGTCTTGCACGAAACTGCTTCCAGATACGGAGCTGTCTGACTCATTACTCGCTGTAATTTCTGATTCTTGGGATAAGCTCGTGTTTGCTTCCTGAAACACGTTGCTTTCAGGATCTTCATCCATACTCTCTGGTTCTTCAGCCACACTACTTTCTGGTTCTTCTGCCATGCTACTTTCTGGTTCGTCAGCCACACTACTTTCTGGTTCTTCAGCCATGCTACTTTCTGGTTCCTCAGCCACACTACTTTCTGGTTCTTCAGCCATGCTACTTTCTGGTTCCTCAACCATGCTACTTTCTGGTTCTTCAGCCATGCTGCTTTCAGGCTCCTCAGCATTGCTTTCTGATTCTTCGATAATGCTGTCATCTTGCCGTCCAATCAATGGGCTTCTGAATTTTTCGTCCGAACTACTCTCATGGTCTTCAGTAAATGTGCTTCCCATCCTTTCTTCAGCTGAAGTATAATCGGTGCTTCCTGAACTTTCTGGTTCATCATCAATCCTGATGAACTGTATTCCTCCAATCCTAACAGTTTGGTGCTCTCTGAATGCAGATGATTTGACTTTGCTGATCTTAATGCTATCTAGTTCCTCAGACAAAATGCTCTCTGTCCTATCTTCGGCAGAGACGTAGCCTGTGCTCTCTGTACTTTCTGGTTCATCTTCGGCTTTGCTGCTATCGGATGTGTACTCTTTTACAGTATTTGATGGCACTCCACTTATGGTGTCGTCTTTCCTATTCTGAGTAGCGTCGCTTTCTG
>NC_051415.1:9990915-9991277 GCF_015228065.2 Penaeus monodon
TGTACACTTTGACCTCCTCTTTCCTCTCCTCTTTTAAAGTGTATTCAGTTTCACTTTCCTCAGTCTTGTCATCAGATTCAAGATTTACTAGAGTCCATCCAGCTTCCTCTTCCGTTGTTGCGCTTTCCCCTTCTTGAACAGGGACCGACGTATCCGAATCCTCGGTCTTCTCTGTCCCAACTTCTTCTTCCTCCACGACACTGAAGGTCTGGCTCTCGAAGGACCTCCTCCTCTGGACCCACTCTAGGCCCCATTGCCCATTGTTTTCTGCGATATCCTCTGGCTCCTCACTTTCTTCCCTCTGCTCTATAACGATGTCAGTCCACCCTTCGCGGATGATCACCTTCTTCGCTAATCACCGT
>NC_051415.1:9991312-9992010 GCF_015228065.2 Penaeus monodon
GTATGACTTCGGGTTTCTTGGCGTTCGCAGGGTAATCGTCTTCGATCTCTGCTAAGGCATCTTCGTAATCCTCCGTTGTTTCACTTCCTCCTTCCTTCGAGAAAGTAATATGTTCCTCTTCTCTGACTTCGTGCTTTTGTATCTCTTTCCTCCACGTCGTTGTGTTTGCAGACCCTTCCTCGTTTAATTCTCCTTCCCTGTCCTTCCCGCTTGTGTAGTTCTTTTCCATCGACTCTGTCATGTCTTTCTCAACTGCCTCGTTCAGATCTTCAATTACTTCAATTGCGTTTTTCTTGTCTTCCTCGACTGTAGCATTATCCAGAGACAAACATGATACTTCTATCTTGTTCTCATAAATTGTTGCTGTTGCATTCTCTTCCCTGACTTCCTCAGTCATTATTTCAGCACTTCCATCAACGCTGTCATTGCTCAAGTCTATTTCTTTTAGCACAATTCGTGGCTGTTGATTCGCCCCATCTTCTTGTTCTCCTTCTATTCCCTCCTCATCACCCTCGTCTCCCTTCTTTGCACTGGGCTCTATGAAAAGTTTGGTCTCGCTGCATTCAATCGCACCGCCTTTTTCTTCTTCTGCGTTTACGTCGTTCACACGGATCACCAGCTCACATCTTCTCGCGCTGAGGATTTTCTCGACAACGTACCGCACTTCTTCCTGTCCGTCTGAACTTCCTACGCTCGTT
>NC_051415.1:9992095-9995043 GCF_015228065.2 Penaeus monodon
CACTTTGAATTATTTTTCCCGTCGGTGTTTCTTCGTTGTTCTGACTTTCATCTGATTTATTTTCCTCTATTTTGATTAGAACAGTATTGTTTTCTGGGGCTTTGCTCTCTTCCTCTTTCTCTTCATCAAGGATTCTTTCATGAGTCGCCTCGTCACATTCTTTGTCCACCTTCTCCAACTCCTCTTTTTCATACAGTTTATTCTTCTCTTCGTCCAGATTTGCCTCTTCCATATATTCTTCAACTACTTCATCCACCGTCTTTACTTCATTATCTTTTCCTTTCCTCTGCTCTACGTCTTCTTCCTCCTCCTTCTTTTCGTCTACTTTAGGCCCTGCTTCCTTCTCACCATCCAATTCTCTCTCTCCTTTCTCTTCCGTCTCTTCATTTTTCACCGATATTTCATCATCAACTTCTTTCTCTTCCCTTTCTTTACTTGTTTCTTCCTCTTTACCTGTTTCGGGTGGTTCCCTTTCTCCATTTTCATTCTCAATTTCGCTAGTTTCTTCATTCCATTTTCCTTCTCCATCATGACCGTTGCTCTCTGTTGTTTCCTTTGGGAATTCGATGACTGACTCGTAAAATTCATCCTCCGATACTTCTCTATATTGAGCATTTTCTTCTGGTTTATCGATTTGTTCTCTTTCCACATCTACTGTTTCTTCTTCAGGTTTATTTGCTTTGTTTTCATCCATAGTGTCTCCTTCACTCTGGGTCGTTTCTTCTGATGCTTCATAAACTTTCTCGCTACTATCACTGCTTTCTTTTGCAGATTCCCTTTCCATTTCTCTCTTTCCTTCTCTTCCTTATCCCCATCTACAGCATCAACACTCGTTCTTTCTCCTTGTTCCTCTCCATCTCCTCCTTCCTCGGACTCGCTATCTCTCTCTTCGTTCATCTCTTTCGCAATGTCGCTCTCGTCAATTTTCATCACCCCGCTTCCATTTTCTGCTGATTCTGCATTGGCTTCGTTCGACTTTCTCATCACACTTTCCCACTGGCTTTGCTTCTCTCCTCCGCTCGCTGTGTCTTCCCCTTTCGTTGTCTCGTCCTCGCCTTTTCCTGTGTTTCCCTCTTTCTTGCCGCGTTTCGTTTTCTTTACTGCCTTTGTTCCGTTCTTCCACATTTTCCCCAGACTCTTTCGTCTCACACTGGCCGTGTCCGTGACGGTTGGTGTACCCTCGTTGTCGTCTTTGGTTTGTGTCTGGAAAGCGCGAGGGAAAGGGGGGTGGGTGTAAATCGCGAGAAGATTAATTATTAATGTGCGGCATGCGATTAATAGTTACGAAACTTTATGACTGTCATTGGTTTTATAACATTTCATAATACTATTCCAGCTCAAATCATGGTGGTGAAAGGTTGCTAACATTAATTGTATTATTCCATACTCAGTACACATATATCAAGCAATTAACGCAGACATTGAAAGTTTACCTGATCGCTTAAACGAGTGTTAGAGAATACACCTCAATAGAGGTATATAATTTGGTTTCGTTGAAATCGCTGTTTAACGAACAGTGCGTACTTGCTTTATCAGTAATTTAAATTTCTTAATTCCTGTTCAGACATTTTACAATATATCCAACACATAAATAATCATACGGCAATCATTACTTGTATTTCGCAAATCATGAAAAACAAATGAAGTCTTACCACCCTACATACCCCGGCGCAGTGAACCATATAAATGTCAAATTCTTACATTTCCCAACAACCTATGTGATCGGTCAACTCCCTCCCCCCAACCCTTACCTCGTAGGTGTCCGCCGCGTCGGGCGCGCCCTTGCGTTTGGGCCAGCTGCCAGACGGCGTTGGGTAGCTCCAGTTGGCCAGCCTCTCCCCCACCTTCGGGATCTGCGGGGAGGTGGCCCAGCTAGCCGCGACCGGTCCGAGCTTGGCGTTCGAATTCTGGTTCTTCTTGCCGGAGGAGTTGGTGGCTCGTGAGGCGGCCAGCTCGGGAGGCACAGGTGGCTGGGAAAGACACGGGCAGTACTGCAATGAAGTCGCGGGGTGAGAATCCGTCGCGGTGGCTTTGGGCGACACGTGAGGCGCCGGGGGGATAGTGTGGGGCGTGAGGGCCGCCTGTCCCTTTTTGAATCCCGAGAGAGTTTGAGTGGAAGTGATTTACGTTTGTTGGTATAAATAAATACTAATTGCACTTTCTAGTATTCATCTTGTATATAATGATGATTGTTTGAAAAAGGGGCAAATAACATATAAATTCAAAAATTATAATATACACTTAAAAACTAATTATTATGCCAATTGTCTTTATCAGTAATTTCGTAATCATCAGTATAATGCATTCTGACATACCAACAAAAATAACATAAAAAAGTGAATAGAAGACCAACAAACTACGTGTGAAATGCAACACATAATCTTTATGTTGTCCCTACAAAATGATGTAAAACAACAGAGAAGCACGGTGCGAGAATAGGAAAGCAATGTAAAACTATTAAAGAGAAAAAGGCAGTGTGAATGCAATATTTGGATAATGCTGAGGAAGAATGAAGCAATGTAAATAAGAACGAAGGGTGAATGGGAAAAAAAACTGAGCAATGCAAAAGAATTAAGGAGTGTAAAAGCTTAAGAAAACAGCGGCGTTAACAGAAAAGAAGCAATTTGGTCACGGTCATGGAGCCTCACTTGAGCTTGGTACTATATATATACACTTTGTAATGAAATATTCGTATCTGATGTCCAAGGGAGTGACTTCTCTGACCTATCTTGCATTAGCTAGCCCAAGGGATATCAAGAACGTATCTCCTGAGCTCTGGATTAAACTCATGAGATTTAAAAAGGTTGAGTTGTAATATTCACACAAAAAAATCCGTTGAGAAAACTATACAAGCTGTTGAAAACGATTACTTGGTGTTTTTCATTGCATTTTAATTTTTAAATGTGATCTTGTTTATTCAAACTTTGCAGTGGTTAAGAGGGTTGGAT
>NC_051415.1:9995195-9995706 GCF_015228065.2 Penaeus monodon
ATTTTCATGGATGACCAAACTGGGCATAATACCAAACACAAACACACAGGTGGAAAGTACAAGCAATTATTTTCAAGGTGAACTAAAAAAAATTGTCCACCATTACGCCTTCAGCAGCCACCTGACGTGCAGCAACGAAGCTTTCCTCTCGCTCACTCGTCAGAATCACCATTCGAAATATAAACACTTCCTTACAACGAAAACTTTAATCTTATAAAGCACCAATGTCATTCCTCCAAACGGGCCAATAAAAAAATACGAATATCACCACCAAAACTAATTACGCAATCATCGATATTCACGTTTTTCTGTCAATAATAGTACAGGTAGTGTTAATATCTCTGAAGTGATTCTTATCTTTACCTCATCGTAGCTTTCACTCCCGGAAGATTCCTCCTCCTCACTGGTCACGCTAAGTCCCACCTCCTCACTCTCAGGCTAGAGAAGGGGCAGGGTTTGTAACGGGGACGTGAAGCAGACACGAGGCAGGAATGGGAGAGACGCTTAGCTC
>NC_051415.1:9997172-9997304 GCF_015228065.2 Penaeus monodon
CTGGGTATACGTATATGCTTCTATAATCAAATCTGGAAAGAGTTCAAAATATACACTATATCCCCCAATCATAATGCACTTCAACCGCACAACCACAAGAGCTGTACCTTGGAAGGGTCTGTACTGTTGCGG
>NC_051415.1:9997333-9997470 GCF_015228065.2 Penaeus monodon
CTTTTTGCGCCTCTTCTTCTTCTGTCCGCCCGGGTTGCCCTTCGCTGTGGAGAGCGAGGGGAAGATTATTTTATTATTTTGATGTTCTTTGCAGTCGTTTGTCCTATATTTTCTTTGTTTTTCTCTCTTTTTCTCCT
>NC_051415.1:9997768-9998411 GCF_015228065.2 Penaeus monodon
TCCTCCTTCCCTCATTGAACCTGTTGAAATCAAAAGGACCCCCAAAGACACTTCAAAGAGTCCAAAGATTCTAGTTCAAAGAAATCTTAATCAAATTTCCAGAAACCCTAAGGAGCCTCAAAATCTTAATGAAACTCAAAGTCTACTGAAGGAACCCCAACGCAACCTTATGTATTAGAAATTGAACCTAGAAGAAACCCCCAAGGAATTCGGTAGAAACCTCAAGGAATCCTAAGGTACGCTATGAAACCCTAAGGATACATATGAGACAAAACAGCATACTAAAAACATAACAAGTTTTGGAATATACAGATTAGATTTACACAATGAGACTTGAAGACATCATCACAATCACTTTCCAGTTTGTTTAAATCAAGGACATATGTCCCTCAGGGGTTGATAGTCCCTAAGGAACCTTGAGAAACTGCAAGGGACACCCAGAAAACGAAATTTCAAAACCCACTGAAAGGCTGAAGATAAAACCTCTACTCACAGGGCATATGGGTCGCCACCGTGTCCCGGACCTTATCTGTCAGGCGCTCCATCTCGCCTGGCTCCCTTCCCTTGCGTAGTTTGCCAGCGCTGCTACTGATAACTCGCTGTTGGGAAACGAAGGTTGTTGTTATTAAAGCATATATTTATC
>NC_051415.1:9998486-9998758 GCF_015228065.2 Penaeus monodon
CTGAATTACAATTTTTTTTTTAAGCTTCTATCACAATTACAATAAGCAAATTGGTAAAACAGTAATCCGTGTTGACGTCACCCCATAACAATGTCGGTTACAGAACAGAAACTTCATACCTTAAGGAAATGCGGGAAAGAAAAAAAATGTCGGCGTGAAACTGATAAGATTTCCCACACAGAATAGATCAGGTTTAATGTCAAATCGTGATCGATCACGTGGATCTCGTAACATTTCCTCTCCTCTTCCCGATTCTGTACATTCTTTAATTC
>NC_051415.1:9998835-9999083 GCF_015228065.2 Penaeus monodon
GGCGGGAGACGTGTAAACAGTAGATAAGCATATTAACCGATTTTTTAAAACCCTTTTATTGATTCTTAAATAAGACAATATCCCGTATCAAACGATGACAAATAACCTGGTCACATTTTTTTCTCACAGTGAAGCAGGAAAACGTATCTGTCTCTCTTGTGTTGTAAGTTGACCTTTAAAGAACGTTCCATTTTTTTCTGTCTAAGGTTTACATTAACATAAGGACAAGTGATAGTGGGTGGCAATGG
>NC_051415.1:9999343-9999409 GCF_015228065.2 Penaeus monodon
TAACTGGTGTTTATTTCTTTTTCTTAATTGTGTAATGGCAGAATACCCCCCCCCCCTCAAAAAAAC
>NC_051415.1:9999941-10000465 GCF_015228065.2 Penaeus monodon
ATTCTGTTTTTATCATAATTTGTCAATTATTTATCCACTGATTTATTTAGCTACGTTCTGTTCTTGTTCATTTCTGTTATACTCTTTGAAATGTGGTTAGAACTTCCTGAAAATCAAACAGCGTTAAGCGATCGTAGGCGATAATGAAATAAATCACTAGGTGTAAGCTCCGTGATCACGTTATTGTCAATGTCTTTATTCATTTTCGAAACAGCAGGAGATACATGTAGATACATCGTTGTGATTCCATCTCTAGGGATACATTTCTAAAGGTGTGTTTTTCATGTTTCTGAAAATAGGTTTATATATTTCCTTAACTATGCACTATCTTAAAATATTGTAGGTCAGTTTTCACTCACACTTCTTTAACTAACAATAAATCATAGTTTGAATAACGGTAGCACACATTTTGAATGAATGCAAAGAGGTGATTTAACATAAGTACGTGACAACAGACTATTACACGTTACTTTCAATCGTAATACCTAGGCTCACTGTGGCAGGTTATTTTCCTCTCAAAGTAT
>NC_051415.1:10000482-10000675 GCF_015228065.2 Penaeus monodon
GCTGTGTCATTCACTTCATTGGAAAAGGCGGGTCACAAATCCCCCCCGACGGTCTTCCGCTCACAGTCCGATCGAGCTAATCCGCCTTAACAATGGGGCTTCGTTATGAGGTCAATCCTCTTTCCGAAAACGATCGGTATCGCGTGCCTCTTTGCGTGTCGATCATGAAGCGAAGATGAGGATGAGTTATGGC
>NC_051415.1:10000760-10001120 GCF_015228065.2 Penaeus monodon
CAAAAGTACAGAAGTCCGTGTGGGTGACAAAGCTCAAGGAGATTATGATTATGCCAAACTGCGGCTGATTCCTCGCCCCCCCCCTCCTCCCTCTCCACTGCACCCCATGACACCTGAGTGACAAGGTCAGAGTGCCATGAGGCGTGAGGGCACGTGACTGGGAGGAGGAGGAAGCTATGCAGGTCCAAATTTATTACTGAAGCACGTGGCCTCCGGAAGCCTTGAATCATTAACCGTGTGCCCTTTGTAAGTTTATTGTTATTTTCGACTAGACTTTTATAAACATGCATTGAGTAATCTGCAACGCTGACATCAATGCCACCATCGAAATCTTACGAAACTAATAAGATTATAAAAGAA
>NC_051415.1:10001228-10001371 GCF_015228065.2 Penaeus monodon
TAAATTGGTGTAGCAGTTACAGCAAAACTACTAAAGAGGAGTCTAACACATGCTGTATTTCGGCACGACTTTCTAACGTACTTCCAATTTGTAAAATAACAGAAAACTGTCATGAACATACGTACATATGCTAATGATGACAG
>NC_051415.1:10001726-10003296 GCF_015228065.2 Penaeus monodon
CAGACGTGAACTCCTGAATGAGATTTGTACATTTCCATTTCAAATGTCATTCTGCTGTTTCATTCAGAATATACATGTCTGCGTTGGGTAAGTCTTCCTTTGACCACTGAATTATCGTGACTTAATAACTGCCCGTATCTATCGCCACGTGTTATCACTTTCATCGTATTTCCTGAATTTATACCTAACTTTCAAAACTATTCACAAATATTTTAAAAATTCATTATCTACTTTTTCTATTTTTTGAGGGATTACATTCCTTTCCTGAAAGACAATTATTTTTACTTTTTCTGCTTCTGACTCGTAACCCTTAAGTCTCGTGCTGTTATCTTCGGTTCAGTCTATATATTGGTTTGAAAATAACAATTACAAACAATCTTACATTCTTCACTCTCCTGCACTGTTTCTCTATTAAAGTGAGTTTAATTTTCTTTGCACTCGAGGGTCTAGCTTTCACAAAGTAGACTCGGTTTACAACTTTTTCCTCATCTATTGGTACCTTTAATTTGCCCATAACTTAGAGAGACGATGTTCCGTTGTTTCTTTAATGCCTGAAAACGTAATTTCAGTAAGGCCTGACCCTAATCTGTACAACTTGTTCAGGCTATTTTAAAGCCCCCACCGCCTCTATCTTGCATGTTTGCGCCTTTCAAAAAATGTTCATGAATCATCGTTCTTTCATCCTTAATATCGCCGCCATTTCTCTCCCCTCGTTTTGTTTTTTGTTTTTTATGTTATTATAGATTAAATAGACTCGGTTTACAACTTTTCCACATCTATCGGTACCTTTACTTTGCCTATAACATATAGAGATGATGTTCCGTTGTTTATTTAATGACCGATAACGTAATTTTAGCAAGACCTGATCCTAAGCTATACAACTCGTTCAAGCTAATTCTAAAGCCTCCACCGCCTCTATCTTGCATGTTTGCGCCATTCAAAAACTGTTCATGAATCATCGTTCTTTCATCCTTAATTAAAATAAAGCAATGCGATGGTCGGTGATCGATGCTGACGCATTGTGATTTCTGCCCAGTGCTCTGCATGGAAAAGTGAAGAGATTCAACCAAGGGCGGGTAAACGGTAATATCGCAGCCGTTTCTCTCCCTGTTCTCTGTCCCCCTTGCTTTTTATGTTAATATACATTAAATATTTTGGCAAATGATATATGTATAATGCTATGACACAGACTAGTCATATATTAAATGATACGAACGACAGAGAGATAGGTAAACACGTCTAATTAATGTACAATAGATATTCCCAAGGACATTGAAGGTATTACATATAACCAACTTGGTCGTGATGAAAATAAACAAAGAAAATGAAATACATATTCTTTGTCTACCAAATCTCTAAATTTAACCGCACTGTTCACATTTCTTGTATTTAGATTTAACCCTAAAAGTGCTCAATTGTTTTACAAACTTCTCGACACTTCCCTTTTATCTGTTTGTGGTTTTATATCCTCTTTCGTAGCGACCAATACTTGACATTTATTGTGTCGTTCCTAGTTCCCCCTTTCCTGCATAATTTTTTTCCTCTCGTTTTTGATATCCGTGTTGCAAAT
>NC_051415.1:10005302-10005518 GCF_015228065.2 Penaeus monodon
CAGGCGGGAACATGAAACATAAGAATTATATAACAAGAATAACAGTGAAGGTAATCACAGCTTAACAAACATATGCCTGTAACCGTTCCCACCGCTCTCACTAAACCCTTCCTTTCGTGTTATTCCCACAGTGAGGGAAATCTCAGAAACTGACCAGGTGGTAGTTCTCCTCCTCAGGTCAAATAAGAGGTCATCCCTTCAGCTTAAGGTGAGAAG
>NC_051415.1:10005565-10005847 GCF_015228065.2 Penaeus monodon
AAGAGATTAAATGGGTGAGCTGTCAATCACCAATTATACCTACTGTTTTCCCTGCCCCGTCAATCTTCACACTTATTCTCTTTTTTTTTCAATTTCTTTCGTTCGTTATGATAGTACGGTGTTTCTTCTGCTTGGTTCTCCTCCAAGGACTGTATGCAGTGGCTGTCAAAGGAAGTGGGAGGGGAGGAATTTCAAGAATGGGGGTTGGGGGTGGGGGAGACGGAAGTTGGTGAAAGGAATGAGATAAGGATGAGAAAGGGGAACTGGCGAAAGAAAATAGAA
>NC_051415.1:10005971-10007628 GCF_015228065.2 Penaeus monodon
CATCTGAACGGTTGTCAAAAGGGGCAACACTTATAACCCTAAACCTATTTACTCCTATGCTTCTCAAATTACGCGGCCGACTGAGGCGAGATCAAAATAATCTAAGGAGAGTGTTGCCGTATACGATTAAAAATCGCTCTTCGGTTATTAGATAACATGTAAAGTCGATATGATATCAACTCTACTCGTAGATCAGATCCTGGTACCAGATTACTAAAAGAACATAAACAAAGATGATTGATCGTTGTATAAGTTTGCTGATGATTGATTGGATTTCAGTTCCAAAGGACTTTATAATTATATATTGTTTAAAACATATGAGTGTTAAATCAAAGTTTTGTAATACAAGATCATTACAGTGACATCTATATAAGGTGGATACATGATAAGACGTAGTAAACCATTTTTTCAGTTTTTTTGACAAATGGAAGAAAAATAGTTGGAATATGCATACAATACGTATCGTAGTTATGGTACCGCCTGACCATGTCTTATCTCACTTTGATCCCCTTCCACGCCTGCGGTGCTCATAAGCTCAAAGTGGCGAGACCTTACCTACTTTGACTTTGTACCCCACCCACCTTCTTACCCAACCAAGTAAAGGGCCTTATCACACTAGTTCCGTACATTTTCGCGTCACCTTATGAATTCTCGCCGGTAAATAGTCTGAACCCTATTATCACTGGTAAATACCACTGACACCAAGTAAGTGCCCACGTAAATAAACATGGCGCCATCCGAGTGAGGTCCCGAGAATCACACGAGGTCTCTTAAGCATGTCTAATTTAAGATGTGTAGAATTATGGAAAGGAGACTCCTGCATTGTAAATATGAATATTCTAGGCTATCAGATTATGCTTACTTGAACTGCTTTTATTAAATGTATCAAATGTTTGTATTTTCGCAGAAATTTGACAAATTTTCCTCTTGATATTGTGCCTCGGACTTTATTAATAGATTAAATTCAAACAGTTCATGTGAACATACACCTTCCATCTCGAATATCCCTGTATACAATATGATCATCTTCCTTATATAATTTCATTCTTTTAAAATAACGTGATAGTTATGAGATTGCGCGTGTGATTCCCAAGACCTCACTCAGGATTTGTTCACATGCGCACTTTGTTTTTCCTCTTGGAAAGGGGCAAGTGTGAGTAGGTCATTTTTAACCGTAAAAGGCAAGCATTTATTCCGTCAATTCTTGCGTTTGCATGACCCTCTCACACTACCAAAATTGCAAACATAGAGCCTATGTAAACAAACAGGGCGCAGTCCGAGTGAGATCCCGGAGATTCACACAGGCATTTTCATACATATCTTTTAGTTTTAAAGAAAAATATTCAATCAGATCTTATATATAAATATTCTAGATTATGAACTTGGGTATACATCCATTTGTTCTATTAATGTTCTAGTTGTAAATAACCTCCAAAGAAAAAGATCAAGGCGGAAACTATCGCTTGGTGTGGCAGGGCCCTTGCTTGCTCTCACGAAAACGGTCGCTAATATCTTCAAGGCGTGGAAACCTCATGCGGAAACGTAAAATGGCTAATGTTGTGGGAAATGATATTAAAGCCAGATCATATTCATTACTAACTCACACCTATCCACGTTATCGTATCCGTCGGATACCCTCTGATATTTAAAAGTCAAA
>NC_051415.1:10007900-10008114 GCF_015228065.2 Penaeus monodon
AAAGATAACCCCTAAACGCCTGTCCAAAGCAGGGATGGTCACAGCCAACTAACGTCACATTTTTTAAAGTACATGGTGGCACGAGGAAAAAATCAACTAAGAAAGGTGACAATATGTTGTGTTAACGATCACAGCAAAATATGCAGGTTCTACTCACAAGAAATTAGTAAACTATGGGTGCAAACTCTGAATCATGAATATTGTTCAAATATTG
>NC_051415.1:10008414-10009206 GCF_015228065.2 Penaeus monodon
GAACTGTCACTTGATAACAGAATTTTTCTCTATTCCCTAAATACCCATCGATAACACATACCCATCAAACCTAATTCCCAATTTGATATCAAGTTATGAGTAATTATCAAGCCTCCATGACCTTCCTGAACAGTATTGATTTCTTCGGCAGTTCTTCCTCGTGGTCGCCTTCAGCGCTTAATAGCGGTCTTCTGTAGAACGTGAGTGAGGGATGAGGACAGGCCGCGGAAGAGAGAAAAAGAAAGAAAGGAAAAGGGAAAAGAGGTAGAAATGAAGAAAGAAGGAATGAAAATGATGAAAATGAAGTCAAAAGAGGAAAATTAAATTTCAAAAAGAGAGAAAAAAGACGAAAGGAAAGTAAAAGAGAGAGAAGAAAATTAAACAGATAATACAAGAAAAGGAAGATTGAAGAAAAGGCAACAAAGAGAAGAAAATAAAAGAAAATAAAAGAAAACAAAAATTAAATAAAATAAGATAAAGGGAAAAAACGGAATAAAAGGAAAAAAAGGAAACTAAAATAAGTGTAAAAAAAAAGAAAAAAAAAAAATTAAAAGAAAAACGCGAATTCTTTCTCTCCCATTTTTATGCCTTTGATTTTTTTTCCCAAGAGATTAGTTATCCTCCCTTCGGCTATTTTGTTTTCTTTTGTTTAGGGTCTTCGTGTCCAAGCCAAGCAAGCCGACGGGACAATCATTCCGCGACCCTCGGGAAGAAATGAAATGTTCTGGCAAACAAACAGCTTCCCACTTGTTGGTCGCTCTTGGTCAGATCGCCTTTCTGTCACGCCTTGTG
>NC_051415.1:10009853-10010675 GCF_015228065.2 Penaeus monodon
CTGAATTCCCAACCCCCTCTGCCTCCAGCCACGCTCGTACTTCCTTTGCCTTCGACACGCCCATCTGCCGCACATACAACACCATTCACTTCCTCGGCCGAGGCCATGAATCACGGCACCAGCTGCCTTCGGCTGCTCGGTCGCGTGTCCTTCCCGACGAGCCTGGCGTCTCGGGTTCCACTTTACGAAGAACCGATTCCGCATAGCCACCGCATCCCTCTCATCTACTCTATTTTTAGCATCGATGTGCGCAGGAGAAGACAGCCTGTTAGTCAAGTCGTGAAATAGTACGGCCAGTGTTAGCGGATACCATGACCTCCGCGATAGATGTGCTTACATTTGTTTATCCCAGTGTCGGTATGCTATTATTGGATTCACAGTAACGTAACTGCCCCTGGGTCGATTTCCTGTTTACTATTGCCCCTGATCAGAAGATTTTCCTTGCGAAATGTCAAGGAAAGTTATGAATGAGGACTGACAACATCACAAGGGAAGATTAGTTTCGATTGATCTTAACTATGGCCAGCGGCAGGTCGGGGCCTCTGTCGAAAATCACAAACACCATTATTCGTTGAACGGGGAAAGGGGATTCCTGAGCAGAGGGACTTCTGAATAACATGAATTGCTCTTGTCCGTCCCTTCCACTAGAAAATTCCCTCTTTCTGAGAGGCATGGCTTTTGATCCCTTGCCCTCGGCCGCTGCCACGAGTTCTTGCGTCTTGATGCCGCCATTCTCTCGGATTTCTCGATGCAAACGATTAACTAATCTTACTTATTGCGAGGAATTTTGTTTAAAATTACTGGTACCATCAAATGGATTTA
>NC_051415.1:10010737-10010993 GCF_015228065.2 Penaeus monodon
GACCAGCAGGTCCAACAGGTTCTCTCCTGGCTGAGCTGAGACATTGTGGGCTGTCGTGAACCAAGAAGTAGAATGGCCTTAAGTATACATACTGTTTAGACTTTGGGCTGATCTGCGAAGGGCCTTCCTCCAGAAAACAGCCAGACACCGAGATTCCTTTCCCAACTAACGTCATTAACGCACGATCTTAAATTGACGGAATTTTCAAGCATGATTTGTATCTATTAGGCTCTAGTAAATTAATAACGTATAACTG
>NC_051415.1:10011047-10012487 GCF_015228065.2 Penaeus monodon
CGGATAATTTTGTCCTGATACATGCAATTGATTTCTTGGTCGTTTATGTGTAGTTGCGTGTGTATGAAAACGAATAGGTCAGAATAACAATTTCCATTTTCTAAGTAGCGGCAATTTAGAGTTGTGTGACGGGAGAGGCAGCCTCGCAACATCAGAAGGAACAGCCTCCTACCGCAAGCACGATCTTGTTACCAGACGTGTTAAGATTGGCAGACGATCCCTGGCTAACTTTCCTTCTCTTGCCCTCTACAAAGCCAAACTCACTAATTCTCTTGTAGATTAGTACGCTTTACCTTATTTTTTTTCATCATCTTTCAGGGTACAAGGAAACACTATGAATTCTGATCGTAATGTGCACGCCAGGACAGAGCCATCTTGTATTATGTTGTGAATTTTCACTGGTCGTATCATTTCAGTAAATCACACAGTTTCCACAGTTCATACAACAATGGTGTTTTCCTTGAAACGCGAACATATTAGCTAAAATGCCCATGATAAATTGGGTAATATACCGCATCAAAGCAAGAAGCGCACAAAGTACTCACCAATGTATGGAGTGCCTTAGTAGGAAATAATGGTAGTGAGGCCCGCCTTCGAGACGGCCGCGTCCTGGCCCCACCGAGCCAAGGAACACACTAGCCTCCCGGGCTTGCGGGGCTCCGGAGTGCGTTCTCCTCAAGGTCAGGTCAGGCCTAGAGATCAGGTGAGAAATGACCGGAGAAGATGCTGTGGCATGTGTCATCCATTCAACTGGCTTGGTGGTATTTTGTTAGAATTCTATAGAGTGTAAAGTGACATATTTGTTGAAGTTTTGGCTTTTATACTGGTCTAGGCGACAAACCATGAGCGACAGGGAAACACGTGGGGCTGAACGTGCGAGTTCCGTGTTTACTTTCTCGATTCGGACGGATGAGAGCTGCCCTGGGGCCCAACCACGAGGGCCTTACGTAAGCTTGGGCATGACTGACCTCTGACGTGAAACCCCCGCTGCTCTACTGTGGGTTATTGTAATGTTGGGAACGTGGTTTCACCAACGACGAAACAAATTATGTAACGTTATACTTCCATTTCTGTTCGGTCGAAATGAATGTGTAAAACGCAACAATTATCGGACACAACATCCTTCTTACCTGCAGTGCATTATTTTCAGTGCCAGGCTGTTTTTAACCCTTCCAATGCCAGCGGCCTCTACATGTGACGGCGACGGTACCCGCGTGCACTGCCAGTGGCGCTGCGAGGGATACTCTTTGATTTTAAGTGTGCATACGTTAATAAACGGCCTTTCTGCGATCCAGTGCAATGGCTTTTCGTTATAGAACAATGATTGCAAGATAAACACCAGTCACCACCTTCCGTTGTCAAGCTGTATGTACTAAAGGGAAAGACACGCGACTGACAAGTTTACTGAAGTAATTGGTATCTCAAATGTTACAAAGTTAC
>NC_051415.1:10015026-10015101 GCF_015228065.2 Penaeus monodon
GTGCGGATTTGATAAAGTTGGGTTAGTGTTATCTAAGTACGATAGTGGATATAGATGTGTGTATGTGTGTGTATG
>NC_051415.1:10015416-10015515 GCF_015228065.2 Penaeus monodon
TCTTAATTTATTTAATAACCGAAAAAACACGTATATATAACCATACAGAGATGAACAGAGTCCCTTTAATCTCTAATTCACTGGTTCTTACCTTTTTGG
>NC_051415.1:10015769-10016298 GCF_015228065.2 Penaeus monodon
TAGGTTAACAACCACTGCTCTAATCGTTCTAAGTGACGGCGATACACGTAAGTCACTTTCAGCCATCAGTTTTCAGGTGATGATTTTCAAAGAATTTCTTCATTCTTGTACCGTACATAAATCTCAACACGACCTAGTTTTAGTTCTAAAACTAGTTATCTCCAACGGTACCATCTTCAAACAGCGGTCTTTGTCTCCACGCCATCTTCGTACCCCCCTTGAAGTATGCACATAGATGGCTGAGTGATGCAACTCGTTACTTAATTGCCTCTTTGCTTTTTTTCCCTTTCTTCGTCAGCTCTCCAATTCTCTTCAATTTTCGAGACGTCCTTCTTGGCCAAAGCAGAGAAACTAGCCTCGGTTTTCAGTGTTTAAACAGGTGTATCGACGATAGGTCTGAAGCGAAGATTTTTATCAAGAGACCTCCCTTGTTTTTTAGCGAATGCAGTCAACTGGAAGCACAGATTATTCATACTCTTCTGGTCCTGAAATTATGATCTTTATAAAATCCAGGTAAAAGAAAAAGAGA
>NC_051415.1:10017441-10018051 GCF_015228065.2 Penaeus monodon
GAAGTCCAGTAACTCTGCACGGACGGAGTTTTGTGATGCAAGTATGGCCAGCCCGTCGTCCTTGCTTCTCGCCGAAAGTTTGCTTTACGCTAATGAGCACTTGCCTATGATAAATGACTAATTAAACATATTATATCGTCTTTTCAGAATTTCCACAATGGGATGCCAAGTTTGATAACTTGTAAGTCCAGTTCAGCCTAGCACTACCGGTCGAAAATAATTGCTATTACACCAGAAAACGCACTGATTCACGTTATTACAACAGTGATTGTCTATGTCCGCGAATTGGTAGATATGAAGGTACCAGGGCAGGCAATCTATAGCCTGAAAACACTGCCGCAACTTCCTTGCAGCCAAGGAAGTAAAACAGGTAACATGGTTCTATGGCACCAAGGAAGACTTTGCCAAGGACAGACACGATGCTTAAGCCTAAGATGATGTCCTAACCTACCATAACAGCATTCACACATGAGAACACGCATCCAGAACTCCTCAAAGACGTGTCAATCAGGACCACCCAATATCGCCCTCAGAGAGTGTTTATTGACTCAGCGCGTAACTGTGAAGCATCTACTCACTAAAGCCATGGGATTTTGCAAGAAACACTAAG
>NC_051415.1:10018117-10018255 GCF_015228065.2 Penaeus monodon
TATACAGTCAAGATAGTTACACATGCGGACAGCGTGATGGTTTGGGATTCCTTCTTTGGGAATAAGGGCAGGCGAGATCTACGCTTTCTTCTGAAGAGCGGAAGTGATTACATTAACGCATTAAGGGCACATTTGCCA
>NC_051415.1:10020836-10021351 GCF_015228065.2 Penaeus monodon
GCATGAGTCAGACCGAGTCTTTGCCTTCCGCTGCTGAACCGATACCCAAGGCATTTGTTATTACATCAGAGTTATGCTACGAAGTTTGTATTTTCAAACCGGTTTCGCGGTGTTATGATAACGTCATAACTTCATAATAACAGTAAACACTTCTTGGAAAAAATAGACTTCTTTTTCATACGTTTCGTAAATCTAATCCAGTCTTGACAACAATGACCCAAACTACTTATTTACATTTCAGCCACGGACCGAGATATGAATCGCAACCTTGAGGGATTCTAAATCTACCGTTCAGTTAACTGTACTTTCCCCATTCCTGTCAGCAGAGGGGCGGGTTACTTGTCGAGTTTCCAATGTAAGTGGGCGTTCTGTATTCTATGCACTTGTAATAGCGTCATGATCACTGTTTATGATTATGCTTGGTTTGTCTTGAAGTTAAAATCGTTTAGCATATTGTCATTTTCATGTGATATATGGCTACAGGTATTAGATTGGCTTGTGATTCCACATCATGG
>NC_051415.1:10022337-10022480 GCF_015228065.2 Penaeus monodon
TAAAAACATGGTAATGTTATAACATGACAATGTATAAATGAGAATAAATAAGATGACATAGCAATTTATTAGAGAATCAATTATTGGAATAATTTCATAATGACATTGCAATAGAATCAACTAATGATATCATGCTACAAGTT
>NC_051415.1:10022519-10022976 GCF_015228065.2 Penaeus monodon
TGATGATATAGCACAATGATCACGAAAACCAGGATAAATGTTATACGATAAATGTTAACATGACCAAAACGCAGCCTAGAAATTCTGATCTAAAAATCCTTTTGCATCATTCAGTCCTGACTCGGATGACATAATAGCATTACAGTCCTTTAAGAAAGTTTTAAACATCAATTTTATCATACGACGGAAAAAAAAGAAAACGAGGTTCTTCGTGACGTCACAATAGACGAAAGGGATTACGAAACTGCATCTCGTTCGGCCTTGAACTTAACGCATGGTGTACAGAGGGTTTGATTCCCCTTTAACTGATATACTCTCCTCTTTTTTTTTTTGTGCATCTCCCTCTCCATTTTGAGTCAATCCTCTTACGGGTTTTAAAATCGTTGTTTAAGTAGGACATGATACCTGCTATTCTTAGATTGGCGGTTGTTCTCAAACGTTCTCGCTTTGTTACTGC
>NC_051415.1:10024362-10025125 GCF_015228065.2 Penaeus monodon
CTGTCTAATTAGCACGCGTGAACTTATACTGGGAGGTTAACATGTGGTCATGATTAGCATTAAAGTGCTCAAATAAGTGCTAATGGGTGTGTCACTTGCTCTCACCCCCCCCCTCCTCCCACGTTCCTCTAGGGCTTTCGACACTACATTGATAACTAATTTTCAACTGCGGGGTCTTGTGTATTTACCAGACATCCACTGTCAAGATTAATTATGAGGGTTAATGGGTCATAATTACCCATTAACCGGGTCTGTCTATTGCTATTGTTGATTTCTTCTAATGTCGGTAAATTTAAACATCCAATCACTTTTTATCTGGCCGTACTTATAATGATCAAGAACATTGTGTCGTTTTATATTGTGATTCGTTAACCGCTGTTATTTCATCACTGCTCACTCGAAATATCAACAAATATTCCCCGCGATATATTTGCTCTTGCGAAGTCTTTTGTGACTGCACTCTCTTTATTTATTTGCATATATTAATCCAAGCCTGCAATGACAAACATAATTCTCAAAACCTTCAGTGTTGTCTTTAATTATATTTCATCTAGTTTAATGATTGTCTTGTCAGTCGGATTCAGAAGCAAGATTCGGCATTATGGGAATTCAAAGATAGATTATGTCCTCGCGCTCGTGACAGATGTCAAAGGAGCGTTTTTTTTTTTTATGTCACGTTGGGTCTGCGATGGATAATATGGGTCTGAGTCAAGCAAGCACGCAAGCACAAGGCGGTTCGTCTGTCAAAGGAGTAATCTTAGCC
>NC_051415.1:10026074-10026281 GCF_015228065.2 Penaeus monodon
AGAACCGTGTTACAAAGCGAATTAAGACATATAGGGCACATTTCATGTCATTACTATTCACAGAGCAATTATGTAATATAAAAGCTACTCTTTGTTACATAATAGGGTAACCCTTCATCACTCTCGGATCTATTGCTCAGCAACACTAAATCATATTACATAAGACATTTGAATATCCTAAGCAACATTGATATTAGCCCCTCCCCC
>NC_051415.1:10026323-10026653 GCF_015228065.2 Penaeus monodon
CGGCATCATTAAATACTCTTTGCTTTTACTTTGTATCTTGATGTCAGTCCGCCCACCTTGGCATCGCTCAACCATCTCATTATACACAACTCTGAGGCAGTTGTGTGATCTATGGCTCGGTGGCCGCGCGTGTGGCCGCTGCACAATGGCCTCAGAAACTGGGCCATGTGCCTGTCTCCTACGACGTGACACTACCGGGTTGTTCCTTGGCGCCGGGCGTGACACCTTCGTGGCACAAGGGATTGTGGAGTCTCAGTGTCAGATGTGCCGCGTACCCCTGTCCACCCCACAACCCTTGTACGCTCTCACGCCTTCCCCTTTCTTCCTGAT
>NC_051415.1:10027916-10028428 GCF_015228065.2 Penaeus monodon
AATCTATATATGTGTGTGTGTGAAATGTATTTATCATTTGTTAACATGTAAAGAAATACTTATGCTGATTTTGTAAATATACTAAACACCTCATTTTCATATAAGAGATCGTTAACAATTTAAATAAGAAAAAATCTATACATACAAACGATAAAGAAATAAATCGCCGATTTCCTTGAAGATATGAAGAATATACTTTTTTGAGGTTTGAGGCATTTTTTAAAAATCTATAAAGAAATTACATTTTTGAATCTGTGAAAATATATTTTGAAAGTTATGATATACATTTGCATATATTCTATTCTAAAGGTAATAATGCTACATCATTATTTTATACATATTACAAGTTAAGCCCTTGCACATGGCTTGGCGTGGTTGGGAAAATACCCTTATACCAATTTCTCACACTGTCTTCCTCCTCCCTTTACTCGACTGTATTGTGGAACTCATATATTCATATTGATAGTAAATTACGTTCTTCTCTCCCTTTAAAAATGCCACACAGTACCCTC
>NC_051415.1:10028462-10028676 GCF_015228065.2 Penaeus monodon
CCCAGCGTTCAGACCACGAACCCAGTCGTTCAAACTGCTTACGTAATTGCATCCCGCGCTATTGCGTATTCCACACTTAACGCAGAACTGGATAGTGCTACCCTAGACCAGATGGCAGCCTTCCGAGCGAGATGGTAGTTACTCTGTTCTAGTTCGGTGCTCCCTGTATGGCAATGCGGCAGATTTATTTTTCTGTTTCTGCGCCTGTCGTACA
>NC_051415.1:10029145-10029594 GCF_015228065.2 Penaeus monodon
GATTTTATTCGATAATTATGTCATTGATATCTAAGATCCGCTTTCACTTGCAAGACAAAGTGGTTAAGCAAGTATGGATCATGGGCAACGGTACACCCAATATCCGGTGTGATAGCTTGTGTTAAATGATGACTATAATGTCTGCATTCATATTCTGTGTTCCGTTATTACCTGGCAGCATATTGTCCGCGGCATAATCTCTGTCCACATTTATATATTTATATAATTTGTACTAATAACTGTATTTTTGTATGAGATATAGGAGCCTACGGATGGTCTTATTAATATGGGAGTGAGGTCACAATCTACGTTAGCTCGGTGCACAGACATTCTCATGGGCCGACGTTAGCTTATGGATAGTATCGAGCGAATCTGTAATAGCGAGCGGACAGGATCTTGTGGCGGTCATTTCAAAACCGGAGTCAGCTGAGGACAGCCGACTCGGACAC
>NC_051415.1:10029911-10030156 GCF_015228065.2 Penaeus monodon
TTTAAAAAATACCTTATCATATATCAAAAAAAAAATCTAAAATCTACCTAAATAATTATCCCAAACTGAAACCTCCACTACGCTCCGATCCCCTACATCAGATCTTGACGCTATCCTGCGCAAATTTGATCGACCTTGTGATCCGTCAGTCTTTTGACCTCAGCTGTCCAAAGTCCACACTACTATAGAAGAGCTTGTATGGACCTTGATGCTGTTAGTGTTCTTTCCGGCAGTTTATATCCGTG
>NC_051415.1:10031920-10032322 GCF_015228065.2 Penaeus monodon
TATCTGCATCTAGCAACCAATGAGACTTACTAACTACAGAAAACCAAAATGCTGTAATGGGTAACTGAAGGAAATCAGAATTAAACTCGCTATCTAAATGAACATTAATTACTTGCTGTAACAATATACCCTTGTGTAAGTGTTGATACATTTTTTTTTATCAGATATATAATAATGAATATGGAAATGATAATTAAAAAAAATTGCTATATCCAGTTAATAGTTCTCAAGTACTATATTGAAGTCTCAAATTATGCTATTACTTTTAAACTAAAGCTGTTAATTACAATTCCTCCTTATATAATACCACTTTCAGCATTTTATTTATTTTTTTCTTACCACATAAACGTCTTTATTTATTACAGAGGCGTTCATAGACATTCACAGGTATTAATGGTACTC
>NC_051415.1:10032437-10032692 GCF_015228065.2 Penaeus monodon
TTATCCATACGTATAAACAGATAGACGAATAGATATACTTACATATTCATAGGGTATATACTATATGTGTGTAAGTAGATATAATTTCAAAATTCTTGAAATGACATATAAAAAATATGAAAATCACTTTTGCAGTCAAGAAGGTTCCTACTAAATTTTAGCCGAGTAACACAAAAAGAGATAAAAATGAACTGAAGAATTTGAAGGTTCCTGTAGTTCCTCTTCGAATCTTCCCGTTTTCGTTTATAGAAATCG
>NC_051415.1:10036256-10036960 GCF_015228065.2 Penaeus monodon
CTTGCTGTAATAAGTACAGAAGATATTATATATCATACTACAATGACTCACAGTTTTCTTTAATTATGAATCTGTTATTAGTGCTGCAAATATTTTCCGTATAATCATTATTATTGATTGCATCTGCTATTGTTTTACATTTATTCCAATAACCATGAACATTTTCATCTTGTCTACTTACTAGCGAACATGCAACATCAGTCATCATTATTCAGATCATTGCTATTCATCTTATGTCTGAAACTTAACGGTGTGATTTACGGTTACATTTACTCATTTGCTCTGTGTTTTGTTTATTTCTTTTTAGTGTCTTTGTATTTTGATGTGTTTTCATAGTAGTGAAGTGAGTATGCAAAGACTATAGCTAAATTTTTACATTTTCAACACAACAGTGGATGATTTATTTTAGCTCAATTGGCTGTCATGAAATTTGACAAGGGATGTATTTGGCATAAAGCTTTAATTGAGACATTGTTGTTGTCTTTAAGAAGAATATAGTATCTTTAAAATAGCATGCTAACTTCGTAAGTGTAGATCAGCTCTATTTCGTGAACAAACACCTTTTTACAGGCATTAATCTCACATTTAATTGTAAGTATTAATGTTAGATAGCGAAACTCACGGATCACATAATCATATTTATTTGTACTTTATAACACAAAGTATCTTCATTCGTGAATTACAGTACATCATCCAATATCAAC
>NC_051415.1:10037060-10037140 GCF_015228065.2 Penaeus monodon
ATAATGAAAAAAACAGCCGTAATATATATATAAAAACGCCATAATGATACCTCTGGAAAAAAAGGAAGCGAGGAAAAAAA
>NC_051415.1:10037179-10037321 GCF_015228065.2 Penaeus monodon
GTTGAGCGCGTCGACCGAAGTAGCGGAACGAGTGTATGGCGTGAATGCTATAGAGGAGCACGGATAATTAAACGTAATGGAAACAGCTGTGGTGGGTACAACCGTTATAGGTGGAGGTGACGGGGATGAGGGTGTGGTTAGA
>NC_051415.1:10037397-10037800 GCF_015228065.2 Penaeus monodon
TCTCGCCGCCCTGCCCTCGATCATGACACAATAACTGACTTGTCTTGCCCGATGAGGCTCCGGGGTGTCTACTGCACTCATTCATCTGGAGATTCGCCATTTGTATCGGTTACTCTTGCTAGGGGTCGCGCTCTAGGATTTTTTATGGCTTTATTTTCATCAAGATTATTCGACGAGTGAGTAAACTCGTTTGTACTTTTTTTTTCAGGCGAATGGAAATTGGTAGAAACTGTAAATGGAGAAAATAATTGCAAAATAAGAAAATGACACTTGAAATTTACTTCATGAGAATTGGTTAAAAAGGTACATAGAGAAATTGTACATCTTGCTAATGAAAAAAGTTGAATTTCCAATTTTTTATCGGTAAGAAAAAAACGAGATAATAAAAAAAAATTATAGAATG
>NC_051415.1:10037947-10038173 GCF_015228065.2 Penaeus monodon
AAGGGGAGGAGCAAAATAGAAAGAGTGCCAAGGAGGAAGAAGGAGTAGAATATCGAGGGATTTGACCGACAGGGACCAGGGATCAAGGCGGGGGTGGGGGAGGGGGCCACGAGGGGGGTGGGGGTCAGGGGAAGTGTGTCAGTGGCGACCCCGTGACCTACATACTGCTGTGACGAGGTTTCTCTTGGACCCAAACACCCTGCTGGACCTCCCGTGTGCCTTAGAT
>NC_051415.1:10038254-10038651 GCF_015228065.2 Penaeus monodon
AGTACGCTCTCAAAATCTCTCTTTATCTCCTTTCCTTTACATAGAACAAGCATTTTTTTTTATATTTTCCTCCTCCTCACCCCTTCCCTCTCTCTCTTTTCCCTTCCTCCCTTGCATCTTGCTTTCACAATGAAATCTCGGCTGCATATCCGCCTGTCGCATAACGGAATCTGTAATCGAGATAAGCCTCCCTGATCAACGATTGTTATGTGACATGGGTTTAATATTCACTCAGGCTTTCTCGTCTCTTGGTGATAGGGATCTGCGGTTAGTCATTCTCTCCCATAAGAATCTTCGTTTTGTAATATCTACTGCTATGTTAGCTTTCGTTATGTTCTAATGTAGATGAAAATGAAAACTCGCTAAGATAACCTATTAAAAATGGTTCAATTTTTTT
>NC_051415.1:10038683-10039386 GCF_015228065.2 Penaeus monodon
CCATGATCAGCGTAAGAAACTTCCCTGGTAATATACAGTAGGGGTGAAATATCAAGAAAAATAGGTCAAGGCAATTATAAACACAGTTCGAACAATTACCCAAGCCTGGTATTCGTCTTTGTTTCCCTAAGGGATTTACCGTCATATTACCTTTTTTTCCCTTTAAATCGTAAACACACCGACACGGAAGAATTCACAGGAAACCTCCTTCAGCCCATAACACTATAAGAGTACGATAAAACTGTAAGAATACGCAAGAGAAAACATGCGTAGCACGTGAGGGAGGCACCTGTGAGGTACGGGGGCGGTGACCCTTGGGAACACAGGCTGCCACTTCCTTGTGAGACGTTTCACCCAATTATGATCTCTCCGCCGCGTACGAGACGGTTATGGCGGTCGATATGGCTTGGTTGGTTTCGAAATCTAGGTTTTCTGTGTGGTGTAAGGGGTTAGATTTCCCGCTTGGTATTGGATCGCCTTCATTTGGGGGAAGAAATATTATCTAGCCATAATCAGCGCGAGAACATCGGCTAAAACACATTCCAAACCTGTAAAAAAAAGGGGGTGGGGAAAAAGACGATCGGAAGCCAAACCACTCTGAACAAAGAAGCGCACAAACAAAACAATCGCGATGGGCGGCACGGGTGATTGTAGGTCCAACGCCAACACAAAGGAAGAGTCACCCGCGTTTTGTCGTGGGGAA
>NC_051415.1:10039487-10039726 GCF_015228065.2 Penaeus monodon
CCCTACTCTCCCCCCACCTCCTCCCCCTACTCTCCCCCCACCTCCTCCCCCTACTCTCCCCCCACCTCCTCCCCCTACTCTCCCCCCACCTCCTCCCCCTACTCTCCCCCCACCTCCTCCCTCCCTCCAATCCACTAACCCCTTCAAAACACACCAGACTTTCTTTTCCTGTATTGAGAGAGAAAAAAAATATTTTCTCCGTTTTGTATCGTGTGAGAAGCTTTCTCGCTGGCCCAATC
>NC_051415.1:10040183-10040654 GCF_015228065.2 Penaeus monodon
TGAGGAGACAGAGCTTTCGATGATGAGACAGTTCGGCGTCGGTGATGCTTGGTCGGGTCACCACAATTAACAGGAAATGGGCGAATAGCCGACCAGTTCCCGCCGTCACGCTCGCCACTGTGAACCTGTTCGAGATGCTTCTAGAAGTCTTGTCGTTCCCGCGGTCTTAATAGCGTCTGTGTTTATGTATTTATGCATTCTTACGGTCGAGTCGTTTATCAACCTTTCAGCTGACCAGATTTCATCGTCTCACTTGTAAATGATTTAAGGCGCCGTTCTACCGTATTTATATATTCTACATCTGGTTATTAACCCTTTTTTTCTCGTGTAACGTAAGATCTCGGGGATATCGATCGGGACTTTGGATCGTTTCTCGCATGCCCCCAGCTAGAGAGGAGAATCCAGCGAAGGGGATATCGGATTTCTGTTGGATTCGCGTCCTGGACAAATTCGGCGTTTAAACCTACATGG
>NC_051415.1:10040878-10041747 GCF_015228065.2 Penaeus monodon
CGCTTCGGCAACAGAAGGATGACACGTGGTCTTGAGCACGAACAAAATATTCTTCGGATTTCAACTCCCGGCAGAATAACTTTCAACTTACATGAGACGCATTTAAACGCAAACGTTCCAGAAAATATCAAGAAGAAAATAATAATTACCTTTAAACATAATTATCGTTATAAAAGAAAAACTAAATAAACAGATAGATGAAAAAGTAAAGAGTAACACCAGATTTGCAAAAAGATCACAAAATATTCCGGTAACCTGAAAACGTAATATAAATGTGTGCATGCATGTTCCCCCATGACTGCCGGTACGCTGAGCGGCCGCCTGCTCTGGATGTGAGCTGCCCGAGAAGTAGCATTAACCTGGAGAGTACAAGGCCACGATCAGGCAGGTAATGGGGAGGGAGGGCTAATGGGGGGAGGGTAAGGGGGTCGATATACCTGCAAAAGGAGTGGATTGCAACGCGGCTCTTGCTTAAACAACGTGGCTTAAGAGTGCAACAGTTCCTGCAATAATTTGGCGTGATCCGTGTTGGAATTTGTACTGTGTTGGCTCTTAGACGTTGAGTGATTAATGGACGGGTTGACGCACGTGTTTTCGAATAAAAGGGGGTTGGAGACAAAAGCTTTGGAGTCGGCCTCGTGGGGTCTGGATCATGTCTTACGCCACATCGACATCACCGTGGAATAAATCTAATGAAATGCAGAAAGTCAATAAAGACGCGGTTTGATCTGTAGGAAAGGGATTTCTCTTTAAATGGAACAAGCGAAAGAGGACGAGATGATTTAAAAGAGAAAATTACGAGGAGTGAGGAAGGAAGGGAAGGGGGAGGGAAGCGATGGCTGACTGGAGGTAGAAACGGAAGGGTGGAC
>NC_051415.1:10041782-10041908 GCF_015228065.2 Penaeus monodon
AAGATAAGAGAGTAGATAAAGAGAGAATATTAGGGGAAGCCAGAGGGAAGTGGGGGGTGTGGGGGGAGGAGGGAAAGGAGTGTAAGATCGTACCATCAGGTTCGTTGGCCGGAGTTGAGGGGCAGC
>NC_051415.1:10041951-10042046 GCF_015228065.2 Penaeus monodon
GCGGCGTGCGAAGCCTCGGTTCACCAACCCGCTTCCCCCTCGCCTTCCCTCCTTCTAGCCAGCTCTCGCCACGATGACTAGCCCCACGCCCTTTC
>NC_051415.1:10042085-10042625 GCF_015228065.2 Penaeus monodon
AAGCACTTCATAATGGAAATCTGACATGAAAGCCTTTCGAATAGCACGGTACCTACACATTTTCTTTGGACATTTTCTGCCATATCAGGTTCTTTCACGAGATCGTATATTAAGGTCACAGATTTAGAACAAAAAGCCTGCCTCGTCAGTTGCAATAGATGACTTCACAGCAGCGAAGGCCTCGAAGCTGTGCTAATCTGCGGAAGTGAGGAACGCTGGGATCCTAATCTCGGCGCGGTAATTACTGACCTGCGTGATATTTGGGAGACGGCAGGCGAACGTGCAAGCAAGCAAGCAGGTGAGACGTTCGACCACGCTCCCTCCCTCGCCGCTGGTCGTTTTACAAACTCTCACGCACACACGTTCCGTAGCTCTTTGTACTCGTCCTCCTTCTCCTCCTGCTTCTTATAATCTTCACTTTTTGGCACTCACCTCCTTGTTTGCACCTTGGCACTATATCTGGGGACGCAGGCGGACAGGCGCCACCTGCGAGAAACGAAGGGATGGTGTGCGGCCGAGACGAGGCGGGAGACTGGACGA
>NC_051415.1:10042707-10043019 GCF_015228065.2 Penaeus monodon
CGTCTCCTCACTGGTCATATACACCTGCCTTGCAACCTGCCCCTTACCTGACCCCCACCCCTCTTCCCTCTCCTCCCTCCCTCTCTCCACCTTTGCACACTATTGTCCCCTCCTCCTCGTCTTCCTTTTTCGACTCCCCCACCTCCTCCTTTATCTCCCTTTCCTTGTTTTCCTTCTTCTCCTTAACCCTTCGCCGCCCCTTGCGAGCCAACCCGCCTCGCCGCCGTCACCACAACACCGATCCCGACGCCGCTCGTTCCCGCTCCGCTCCGAGCACCGCCGCCCTCGAGCACGAGTCTCCCGCGGAGCGAG
>NC_051415.1:10043063-10043330 GCF_015228065.2 Penaeus monodon
CGCCAACTTAGTAAACACGTGGTATCGAGACTTCACTGCGAGGCCGAGGAACTCACACACTTCCCTCTCCCCATGCGAGAGGAAGCGAACGGCTGCACGAGGAGTCTGCAGCAGGAGAGGAGCTGGCGTGTTCCCTGCTCCGAGGCTGAGCTGGTTGTGGCTCGAGAAGCAACGGGCGCGGCGGAGTCAGTACTGGCCCCCTCCTCCTCCCCCGTTCTCCCCCCTCGCGAGGAAGTATGTCGGAGTTCTCGTGGTCCACTTCCACCT
>NC_051415.1:10043385-10043657 GCF_015228065.2 Penaeus monodon
CAAATACCTCCACAGAAAGTAAGCCAAGACGCGGGGAGACGAGGCGCGATGATGCTCTACTTGAGGCGTCTCGAGCCTCCCTCGCGGCGCCCCTCGAGCTTCGCCCAAAAGGAAATCGGAATCAAGGATGCATTTCTCAAAAGCAAAACAAGAACAACAAACACTCACTGACTTGTGTCGCGGTGGGCGGGCGGGCGAAGCGGCAGGCGACACACGTGAGTCCTGCGCGTTTGTAAACAACGACCGCTTCCGTGAGCGAACAAGGTCACCGG
>NC_051415.1:10047227-10047659 GCF_015228065.2 Penaeus monodon
CCCTATATAATTAATTCCTCCATGTTGAATAAACCGCAACACTTATGAGCTTAAAAAGACTCATAAAATTTTTCTCTTGACAATAAGTATCCAATAATATATACATATAGTCTCGTAGTAATTCATTAAGGTACTCTCTCTCCGTGCGTTTCAATTTTCAACCGTCACTCAGCCGTAATTGAGTACATAGGGTACACATGTACTAAAGTTGTAATGTACGAACGTTTCTGACAATAGTACTTTATAGGGGTTGTTTTGAAATTCCTGGGGGCTGTCTTGACGGGAGGCACACACGCACACGCGCACGGTCTAGCTAAAGGAGTCGTTTTTAGAGGTAATATCTGATACGTGATATTATTCTTTATTTGGGTTTGACTGTAGTTTTCATCGGGGTTCAGTGACCTACAATTACTTTGCTGAATCATGCCACAG
>NC_051415.1:10047687-10047980 GCF_015228065.2 Penaeus monodon
CTTTTGCGCCAATTGTCCAGACGTCCTCGATCACGTCGATGGCATTTAGTCATTGGCGTATGCGTCTTCTGGCTAGCACCTTCATTGTTAAGTCTTAATATTACCTGAAGTATTCTAAAGCGACGTTGATACACAATTGTTGTGATATCTTCCCTTCAGTTCACTGTATTCGTGGAGCCAATCTTCGTGTCGCTGTGTGGTCTCTCTGTTTCCGCTGTCGCACCGTTGGGAGGCCAAATGTCATACCCCTGACACACTATATCGCACACACTCCTGTCTGGAGTTCACGAGGC
>NC_051415.1:10048049-10049167 GCF_015228065.2 Penaeus monodon
TTCACCATGGACCGAGAAGTTCCCAGTAACATCCAGCGGCATTTGACTGGGGGCAGCAGATGTGAGACTCATTGGTGTGTTGTCCAGGAGTGTGAAAGGAGCGCGCAGGTAACTTGTCCATTACGAAGCACAACACAGGCAAAGAGAAACTGAATAACGCCACGCGGAAAATACATGCCGCGGGGCTAAACGCACCGTGAGACAATGTACAATTTCCTCAAGATCAAACCCCGGATCATGTAACTTGGCATCGACTCAATGAAATCAATACTCACAAGCACACATGTGATGAAACTTGAAAGAGTGAGAGACAGGGAGAAAAATAGCTTGGAAGATGACACAACACACGAGAAAGACAGAACACAAAGCCTTCTCAGATACGAACACCTCATGCACTGTTACCACATTTGGTGATCTCGTTTCACTCGTGATATCTTAACAAGGAACACTGTAGGCCTGAGGGCACCAACCGTCAGAACCCAAAATGAGGCAAAGCGGGTGTGAGCGAGTTGGCCATCCGTATTTTATTCCATGCACTCTGACTGTCAAAATATTTCACATGTTTTGTCTGGCGTGACCATATCCAAGCTAAATATTCTCTGCTCAAGAACAATTTCCTGACACCCACTTGTCCAGCTTTTCTCCACGTACTCCGCATGTGTTCGTGGTAACTGGAACTATATTCCTAAAACATTAAGAGCTAACAATAACAATAAAACAGGTTATTGTTTAAAAAAATAATAATAATCTTTGCTTCAATCAAGGAGGCAGAGTGTCGGCAGGGTTGGCAGGCCTGACATAGAGTTCGTTTGTCCACCTTAAACACAAACCTGTTGCTGAGCGTCCACTCACTGTATGTTGCGCTGGCGATGCTGATTCATAGCGCGTTGCATAGTCGTGCGTTGTAACCTAACCTGCAATTTTTGAATCTCCTTTCATGGGCTTTTGGAATGCTAATTACCACAGGGACTCTTCATAGTGTAATGAGTCTTCACGCTGAAGAATTACTTTTGCATGTAGTAAATATCGTTGTCATGGTTGTTGTTGTTATTAGACAGAGACAGTGAAAGTATGTCATCTGTTATAACATCGTTTTTCATTAAAAACTCAGCTACGAG
>NC_051415.1:10049693-10049977 GCF_015228065.2 Penaeus monodon
CCTCCCCCTCCTCCTCCACGCCATCATTATCGCCTTCATCACAACCATCGCTATTTGAATATTACCATCCATCCTCCTCTCTTATTTCATCTCTATTTCTACTTTTATCATTAGCCTTGAGTACCCATCACTGCCAGCATTATTGGGGAAATTACCGTGTATTCATCTGGCAATTTTCATTGTTACTGCATCGTCACTGACATCATTATGCATACTGACATTGCCTATTGTCTCTCTTCGCTTTTCCTCTCCTTGAATTTTGCTTTTATTTTATGTCAAGTTGT
>NC_051415.1:10052271-10052396 GCF_015228065.2 Penaeus monodon
TTTTAACCGGACTAAGGCACAATAGTCCGTTTGCGATCATGTGGTCGAAGGTAGGCAATGATGCATGTGGTCAACGGTGTGTGAGTTGGTCCGGTTTTTGTGGCTAACCGAACCCCTGTAACGGC
>NC_051415.1:10052866-10053585 GCF_015228065.2 Penaeus monodon
TTAGCTGAATCTTTCACACCTGGTAAAGTTCATAGATCGTGCCTTGTAAAAGGTTTCGATTCAGTAGTTTTTGTAAGCTGTCTCCCAATTTTCTTCTTTTTTTCTAAGGTAAATTGATACAAACGACCATTAAAACAGTCGTTCCTATAAAACACGGTTGAGTATGACGAAGGAACCGTCGTTAATAATGCTTGATATCATGATGTCACTTGATATAGCCAGTCGTTTTTGTATGACATGGCGAAGAAATATGTCGTTCCTTTAGCCTATCCAAATATACCCCGTCGTTCTTTAAACAGACATGATGAAGACAAAGCACTGAATGATATTTATGCATTTCTTCTACCATACAATAATCCGGATGACATTTATGTGCAAGATACTGCTGTGGTGGAAAATAGGGTTGCATGAAAAGGTGTTCTCGTGATGAATGGAAAAGAAAATGTTGAAATTATTAGCTGCAGATTGACGTCTGTGTGCGAAATGGGGTTCTACTTTAAAGTGAAATACTGGTCAACTCGAAAGAAGAAAAGAAAAATCAAGTCTCTGGTTAAATGGCCTCGTAATTTTTATCACGTCTTATTTACATATTTGCCTGTGTATATATGCTCATATCAGACGTTTTATGTTTTGCCTCTCTCGCTTTGACAGTATTTTCTCTTATTCTTGACCAGAAGCTGCATTTTAATTAGTTCTGATCATTGTTGACTTATAGGTAC
>NC_051415.1:10053860-10054180 GCF_015228065.2 Penaeus monodon
CCCTCCTTTCATACCTGCTCGTTAAAGCAACTTTCTCTAAAGATGCAGGTTCACTGTTAGAAACTCTGCCTCCGCCCTAATAGCCCTGACTGCAGACCCTCCGCAGGATGTACTTGTCTGCATCCTTCACTCCACGCGCCTTGCGTCCTGTGTTCCTGGAAGTACTCTGTGTATAAATGTTAACATGAATAATGCGTGTACTTTTACAGTGCTCCTTTTTATTAAGCAATTTTGATTTTTCATGACCCTGCTTGTATATACTGAAGTAGATTAACCAGATACTATCCATATTCTTGTAGAACCCTCATGTAGATGTTTGT
>NC_051415.1:10054252-10054364 GCF_015228065.2 Penaeus monodon
TTTATGCATCCATACTAAAATATGGAACGTATGTATGCCCACGATGCTGACAATTAAAATGTAAACGGGTGTCCTATAGCGGTCGACCGGGGTAACAACCTCCTAAGAACGC
>NC_051415.1:10054929-10055104 GCF_015228065.2 Penaeus monodon
TTTGCAACCCCCCCCCATCCCACCCCCCCTACTCACCCCACCTTCATCGCATACAGCCAATCACTGCCCATGTTTTCTGCCTTGCAAAACATCTTTAGAAATTGTCTTTTGCATAGGGCATCCTCAACACTTAACTCTGGAAGTTATATCTGTGTTGGCGACCCGCTTTCTCGCT
>NC_051415.1:10055377-10055520 GCF_015228065.2 Penaeus monodon
GTCCTCCTCACGGTTTACACACTTCGGTATCTAGGCAGAACACTATACTACGAGAGACCAACACGAAGACGTCGCGGCGATCGTTGCTCGCGGTGTCCAAGGTTCTCAGCCTGATACTCCTTTTTTTCGATTTTTTTTTTCAA
>NC_051415.1:10057299-10057384 GCF_015228065.2 Penaeus monodon
AACTGTTTTAAAAGGACATCAGAGATAAGTGAACAAATACGTACCTGCCTTGAATATGTCGGAAAGATATTTAGGTCGCACGACT
>NC_051415.1:10057524-10057686 GCF_015228065.2 Penaeus monodon
ACACAAAAGGACATAGAGAAAAGTGAATAAACCACAAGTACCCTTTACGTATAAGAGGAAATAGCGAGAAGAAGAAAAATAATCGAGAGAATTTTACGAAAGCAGGAAGAGAGAAACGCCACAAAAGAAAGTAGGGAGGTTTAATTTTCGAGGCGCAGAGTA
>NC_051415.1:10057875-10058074 GCF_015228065.2 Penaeus monodon
AAATCTTGCCCGGGCAGGAAGCTCTCGCGAGATAGTGCCGGTATGGGCGCCAGGGTCAGCCAGCGAATCTGGGCCACTTGGCTGTAACGAGGATGGTGAAGACGCCAATGACTGTAAGTATGAGGAGGAAGATGCTAGCAGTTGTGATGACAATGGCACAGATCCTAGTAATTGTAAACGGAACTGTGCAAAGACGCCA
>NC_051415.1:10058282-10059010 GCF_015228065.2 Penaeus monodon
AGGAGGGAACATTGGATGGTGAAAAGGTTGGGACTGTAACTGACTTTTTGCGGGCTAGGATAGACTGAGCGAGAAAAAAACAACGAAAAAACAGTTCAGTTAAGAGAAACAATTGATGAACAGGAGAGAAACAGTTATGATGATATAAAATGCCAAAAGATAACTGTGATGCAAATGATAGTATAATTATGATAATGACAACTATATCACAATAACAAAAACAACGTACGGGTGACGATCATGTACCCCCTCCCCCCCAAGTTATGATAATCAAAACAGATAATTCGATCACTGCGGAAATACCCAAGTCTACCCTCGAAATCGCCGCCACGGTACAATGATTGTACTGTTTTGTTGTTGAAAATCCGTTCCTCTCAATTTAGGGTACGATTACGTCATATTTTCGCTACATCTTGAACAGAAAAACTCATTCCAGAATACACATGACTCTCTTTTTTAATATAAAACCAAAGATCCTTTAAGAAGACATATATATGCGTGTGTATATCTAACTTTTTTACTTATCCCATTGTTGTTTTCGGATATTTATCATGCGAGTTATCGTATGTCTGGCATCGCGCTGCCATATTCATCAGTCTCTGAAAGAAATTCTCTTAAACTTCTTGACATTCTTATCGTGCACGTCATCGTGGCACCTGCATTCGTTCTTTGCATTACTTACGTTGTTTTATCAATAAATAAATCATAGTTTGCTCTGTATGTTGTAT
>NC_051415.1:10059204-10059351 GCF_015228065.2 Penaeus monodon
TCATTAAGAAATAGCGAGACCGTTATCGCAAAATCATCACCGTTTACTGACAATGGATTCTTATCGCGTTCATCTCACATCCAGCATCAGTGACTCTTCTCGGGCCGAATGGCTGATCGTCGCCTCGTGTCTTCTGTCTTCCTCGAC
>NC_051415.1:10059390-10059473 GCF_015228065.2 Penaeus monodon
GGTTTCCCGTTGCTCCTACGGTGTTATATTGCGTGCTACTTTCTGGCTCTTGTTATGTCTTTCTTGTACTTTGATGGAAGGGG
>NC_051415.1:10059755-10060035 GCF_015228065.2 Penaeus monodon
AACACAGAAAGGGCGTTATCTCACCAACTAAGCTAATTCACACAGAACAAGGAGAGCCTGGCATCATTCCTCCGAGCCAACGGAAAAAAATATACTAATGGGGTAGAAAAATAAGGGATAAAATGACAAATAACGATAAGGATTAAATGGGTAATATTAAAAGTAGATAAATGACACACAAACAAAGGTCCATAAATATGCGTACATGTGCACCAGTGTAGCAAGAGATTGTAAGGTCAAGTGCATATATGCTTGAGTGCTTGATTGCGTTAATAATGAG
>NC_051415.1:10060339-10060602 GCF_015228065.2 Penaeus monodon
GTACACTTCGTACCCCGGACTCGTCTCAGCAACAGGCAAGGAATTTTTCATGTCACCGGACAGAGTAACAGGAAGAAACACTGATGGAATTTAACCACTTTTATTCAATGGGTAAAATTATATGTTACTGTGTTTCTTGTTTGTGCCGAAAGAAGAATGGCAGAGAGTGTGCTATGAGTAGGCTTCGATGTTCTGCCTTTGTTAACCAATAGGATTTTCGTCCTTCTTGGAAATTTGTCAGAATGCCGGGATGGAGGATTTTT
>NC_051415.1:10061294-10061377 GCF_015228065.2 Penaeus monodon
TTTCCTATATTCTATACCCCGGCCACCCCCCCCCTCCACCCCTTTCCTGTTCTCTTCACCTCAGGTACAATTCCTTTCTTATG
>NC_051415.1:10062398-10062546 GCF_015228065.2 Penaeus monodon
CCGTAGTTCTGTCCCCTTTTCAAATTTTAATTCGGAATTTAAACTATGTGATTGGTGCGCTTCAAGCAAGTCAGATTTGATGATTTTTTTTAATCGCTCCCAAACTTTCACTCCATGGTAGAAAAAAAAACACAAACTAGATTTATTG
>NC_051415.1:10062602-10063762 GCF_015228065.2 Penaeus monodon
TTTTTACCATTCACCTGGACTCCATATATGTGTCCAAAGGGGCTCCGTATGAGTTTTACTGCATTACTTAATTAAGAAATAAAAAAATGGAAAATTTATTATAAAAATGTTAACATAATGGGGAATAATATTGTTGTATAAGAATAAAGTCTACGAAAAAATAGAGCTGACATATTTTTCATATTTTTTTATTGTTTATTTTTTCTTTTTCTTCCAGGAGACAAGTTCAGAAATCCGAAAAAAAACACGTTATCGTATTAAAATGTCCTTTAACTCAGCTCATTGAAAAGCCTATCCAATAGTTTCCTATTTAACTTTATAACATGTAAGACAAATGCATACCTTCAGTATATGCGTATGAAGAACACAAATGACAAAATGCACGAAATTAAATCTAAATATACCTGCGCATTGCATTTCTCACGTGTTTTCTCGCCTGTCATTGTCGTTTTCTTTGTCAATTACATGATGTGAGGAAATTGGTGTCCTTGAATCGTTCCCGCATATTCAAGGAAGCAAGTGACTCAGCCATTACGCAGCTGACCAGACGAGCAGACACGTAAAATGGACAGACAGAATGCTTTGCTTGTTAGACTGACGGGGGTACAAGTAGATTATGGCGAGACAGTCAGGCAACTAGACAGTTAAACCGTTAGATAATGAGACAGCCTGTCAGTTAGAGAGATATTTCGTCAATCAACCATACTAATCAACGGACTAGAAAGCCAGAAAGCTAGGTAGGCATCTGAGCAAACACACAATTACACCGCTATCTAGACAGCTAGATGAACTGTTACAATTCGACAGGTAAGCAGGCAACCAAATAACCACAATACTTGTAAATTCACTCGACGGTCAGAAAACCTAACAGCCAGACAGACAATCGAACACCATAAACAGGCATTCGAACAACCCAATCAAACACTTTTTAGGTAACGAAATAAACAATCTCGTAACCAGGCAACCAGACCATTAAGAAGACAGCCTTATCCCATTCCCAGACAGATAATTCAACAGCCGAACAGGCAGCCGCATCGATCACGAAAGTAAGAAGGAACGGGGGCGGAGTGTGACAGTGTGCATCCCCGCCGTCACACTCTGCCCCTCACCCCCCCCCCCTCCCCGCGGCCTGCACTGTACCGTCAACGTAGAAACGAATT
>NC_051415.1:10063800-10063867 GCF_015228065.2 Penaeus monodon
TGTTGTGCGAGACGCTAGTTGTTTATATATAGGGCACTTATTTTGACTCTTCTTTTCAAGGCGTGCT
>NC_051415.1:10063941-10064118 GCF_015228065.2 Penaeus monodon
AGTTTTAGGAGAGACGTAAAAAGGAGGACGTTATTATCCAGACGAAATTGGCTTCACCTTCCCTGCCCGCTCGGCGCTCGCCTGGACTCTCAAAGTATCCGTCACGTAACGCTCTAGTAATTAGCCTCCGGGACAAGCGTGTAATCTGTGCTTATATTATTCATTCCACGATAACTA
>NC_051415.1:10064156-10064417 GCF_015228065.2 Penaeus monodon
GACATCTACACTTTTTATTAACGACTAAAAATAGGAAACACTTTTCACTCAAACCCTCCCCCCCCCCCTTATCACCTTTGTATTGTTGCCTTGCGACAGTAACATCTCATTAACCCAGCTACAGTTCTCCTCATAACTGTCATTGTCTCATTAGAACTCATGAAAATCCACGCCCTTACGTCATGCTGGAGTGAGATCTGCATCATGAGAGCATCTGCATGACAGGGGAATGTGGATTAGGTCATGATACCCATGGCAACA
>NC_051415.1:10064630-10064860 GCF_015228065.2 Penaeus monodon
CTCACTCGCCACTGTCCACTACATGTTCACATTATATCATTCCTTATGACAACCGAAAGCTGCCTCCATATGATACTGTTCTGAAATTCTGAAATCCTATATACAAATTCAAACCTGAACAAATAAACAAGCAAAAACCAGAGCAAACACGTAAAAACAAGCAAACAAGAACAAAATAAACGTTCACCTACCCAAATAAACCCATAAAAAGCACAAATACCCCACCCTCG
>NC_051415.1:10064923-10065113 GCF_015228065.2 Penaeus monodon
AGAACCCCATCCCCACGTATATACACAACCTTCCCTCCCCACACACGCACTCACAAACAAGCTCACAGTCAGGAGGTCACGAGGGAGAGACCGAGAAGTATGCCACGCTGCCCTTAGGCTTAACGGTCCCCGGTATGCCTGGTGGCGTGGTCATGCACTCGCGGCCTATAGCTTGTGTCTATGGCTGTGG
>NC_051415.1:10065628-10065770 GCF_015228065.2 Penaeus monodon
AACCTTTGCAAAGGCCTTTTCCCTCCCAGTATTCCCGGAACAAGCAGGTGTAAAACGAACTCCGTGTACCCACAAATACGTTCTCTTTCTTCCCTTTTACTAGTTTGTGTCCTTGTCTCATTCTTTTGTTATCTGCGCAGAA
>NC_051415.1:10065820-10065902 GCF_015228065.2 Penaeus monodon
AATAGAGGGGTTAATAGGATTTTTAAGATTTATTTTACTGTGGTATCTTAAAAATATATTTTCGATTTTTAAAATATAGATT
>NC_051415.1:10066113-10066184 GCF_015228065.2 Penaeus monodon
ATTTACCTGTCGACCAGCACGCACACCACCAGCCTACCACCCGAAAATACTCGGTCACAGACGCGCACCAG
>NC_051415.1:10066498-10066623 GCF_015228065.2 Penaeus monodon
GTGAGATTTTGCGGTCGAGTCGGTGATAATGCAACTGCGATTAACTTCACTGTTGGACGTAATCAGCTTTTGTCTCACGCGTAAATATTGCCCGAAGCAGATGGCGCAGAAGGCATACGGGTGCA
>NC_051415.1:10066850-10067158 GCF_015228065.2 Penaeus monodon
CTCACTCTTTCTCTTCTAATTCCACTTTTATCAGTCATATCCTTTTCTTCCGTCCTTCCTTCTCTCTTTTGCCTCAATTTTTATTTCTTCTCCTTGTTCCTTCTCTTATTATCAATTCCCCTATTTCCTGTACCCCTTCTAATTATTTTTTTATTCTTAATTCCAATATTTGTTATTGTTGTGCCAAGAAATATTAAAACTGCTTTAGATATAGAATGTATATAAATTTTTGCTTAGACCTTATTCTCTAGATATTAATAAATGATGCGACTTTTAATAAATCTCAGAATTAATTATGTCACAAATGA
>NC_051415.1:10067187-10067251 GCF_015228065.2 Penaeus monodon
GAATGAAGCATTTAATTAATTTTGTATTGTCAGATTAAATACTATGATATTTATTTCCGTCTGG
>NC_051415.1:10067760-10067920 GCF_015228065.2 Penaeus monodon
AAAAAAAAAAAAAAGTCTCTTACATTTTATTTTTCTAAGACAAAAAAAAACACGATCTTTGTGTTCACTTACTCGCTGGTCCGTAGCGGCTGAAGGTTCGGTCCAGAGCGGCGTTTCCGCTACATTTAGCGACACAACTTGAGCGGTATTAGCTCCAGAT
>NC_051415.1:10068734-10069140 GCF_015228065.2 Penaeus monodon
AATAACATTACCACCACATTTTCCATCTTACCACGGTAATGAAAGAGAACCACCTGATTACACTTTGCTATCGCTTGCACGCCGTCATGACAATCATGCCACGAATTGCAGAAATCAAATTTTTTTTATCATTAGTTTGTCTCGGATTATAATGGTATCGCAGATGACATTCGCTGTGTAATCGTGTACTGATAAAACGGCGTCATGGTCTGTGCCTGTGTGCTTTGTTCCCAGATCAGCTGTTGGTAACCGGCGTTGAAATCTCACTGCTGCGACTGAATTTAATTGATATATTGTTGTGTATCACGTATATCTTTTAATTGCTTTAGGTTTTGAATATATTTTACATTCTCATAACAAGGAAGTTCAGAAAGGGAGGGAAGAAATAGGAAGTAGAATGAGATAT
>NC_051415.1:10071385-10071550 GCF_015228065.2 Penaeus monodon
CCCGGGCCAAGGGCAGTAGGTGACCTCAATGCGGGAGCGTGAAGTGATCTCAATAGTTTCTCCCTCCCCATCCCCCCCCTCCCTCTCCTGCTTCCCTTCTGTCACCCCCCCCCCCTCCGCCACCTCCCACATACATCAGATCCATGTGAGGTGTGTGATGACTTC
>NC_051415.1:10071598-10071814 GCF_015228065.2 Penaeus monodon
CACCGCCTTCTCTGGGTCGTTATGTGGACAATTCTTCGAGTCTATTAAAGGCATAAAAATCGGTTCTTCTTTTGTTTTATGGAGTTTTGTTTATTGAAGTAGTATTTTTTTCACAGCATATGTATTTGTTTATGTTTGCGTGTTATCTGTACTATATCCTATTCTCTTCAGATATATAGGTTTTGTATAAGTTTGTATAATTTTTTGTTTGATTTT
>NC_051415.1:10071961-10072173 GCF_015228065.2 Penaeus monodon
ATTCACTACCATATTTATTCACAGAGAATGTACCACAAAAGGCAAGCATATTTTACCAGAAATTTAAAAGTCGCCTTCACTGCTCCGTTACTTCCCAAACACCTGATAAACTCCCAATGAATTTTCGAGCATGATGAATAACTGAACTTTCACCTCAACCACTAAATGAAGAATTGAACCCCCTCCCCCCAGACCCGAGAAGAAAAAAAAAT
>NC_051415.1:10072198-10072700 GCF_015228065.2 Penaeus monodon
AAAGAGGATGGTTGAGGAAAGTTGCAATGGAAGTTGAATGGGGGAGAGAAAGTCCCATTGTGGTAGGTTGGGGAAAGGGGGGGGAGAGGGAGGAGGGGGAGGGGAGTGAAAGACGCGTGTGAATGTGGAGAGATTGAATGACAGACAGCTTGAGTGTGAAGAATGAGGGGAAGCAGGAAGAAATGAAAGGGAGGGGAGGAGGGGAGATGAGGGGAGAGGGGAAGATGAGGGGGATAGGGGAAGATGAGGGGGAGAGGGGAAGATGAGGGGGAGTGGGGAAGGGAGCAAATAAGGAAAGAGACAATAATCAAGAGACTAATAGAGACAGAATGAGAGAGAGGATGAAAAGAGGAAAGGGAGAGACATGGAAAAGGGAGATGAAAGGGAGAAGGAAGAACACAGGAAAATAAAGAAATGGAGGAGGGATGTAAGAAGGGAGGGACTCCAGAGAGTTTCAGAATCGTGAAAACCGTGCATGAATCTGCCCAGTGCAGTGACCTCA
>NC_051415.1:10073103-10073205 GCF_015228065.2 Penaeus monodon
GATCGCCTCCTCGTCGATCCGTCTCTCCCGAAAATGGTGTCATCAGCGACCACATCCACCTACACTTTTCCATAATTTCTCCACAGGCTCCTCCTGTTACAC
>NC_051415.1:10074247-10074442 GCF_015228065.2 Penaeus monodon
GGTTATGAATAGATGAATGGCTAAGGATGAATGAGTGAGGAGATGGAAAGATAAATGACTTGATGGATATAGTTTCATGGATGAATGAAGTAAAGAGAACTGTGGTTGGGTATTTTTTTGCCAGTGTTTTACTGTTATATTTTTATAATAATTATTAATACGTGTATATATCCTTCTGATCTGTTTTATCAAATG
>NC_051415.1:10074895-10075133 GCF_015228065.2 Penaeus monodon
AGTTATAATTCTTTCATTTTACCGTCAAGCAATAGCAGAATAAATGTTGCAAGAAAATACAAAGAGACATAAGCTATAACTCCAGCACTTAGAACAGTGTCATTGCAACCTCCCCCTCGTCCCCCCGCCCTCACCCCCACCCCACAGGCCAGGGAGGGGGATCAGAGGCGGTTGCGGGGGTGACTGAGCTAAACGTGATCTGGAGAAACGCTCTTTTGTTATTCTGGTTTTCAAAGGG
>NC_051415.1:10076285-10076395 GCF_015228065.2 Penaeus monodon
CCTCATGTTCATGTTCATCATCTTCATTATCTTTTGTGAAATTCATTTTTTGTATAAACTTGGATGAGGTAAAACTATGTATATTTTTTTGTTTCCCAAGGCAGTGTATC
>NC_051415.1:10077185-10077503 GCF_015228065.2 Penaeus monodon
CATCCACCCTGGCGTCCGTGCAGGCACCTCGCGAAAGGAGAACTCCCGCTTGGCCGCTCTCTCCGCGCCAGCTCTCCCTCGCCGGTGTCAACGCCCGCTGAGGCCCGAACGGCGCTCACCGGGCTCGAGGGAAACGCTCTCTCGCGCGCTCTTTCAGGGGGGCGGGGGGGGGGGGGTAGAGTAAGAGGGGGAAGGGAGGGGGGGTGGAGTAAGAGGGGGAGGGAGGGGGGCACGACGCTTCTTCCGCATTTCCTCCCTTTCCTCTCCTGCGTTCTCAATTCCACTTCCTTGCGAGTTCGCTCGTGCTCATCAGCGTTC
>NC_051415.1:10078110-10078348 GCF_015228065.2 Penaeus monodon
ATGAACATATAAGGAAAAATGCCTCGAAATCTTTCTCGTTGCAAAGGGTCTGCAAGAGGCTTGTGCTTTTTGTACTCTTTTTACCTATAAATTTAAATCATGCAGGACTTACTATATCATTAATACTAAGCAATGATATGCTTTGTGCCCTGACCAAAGAAATGTCCCGAAATTGGCAACGGGATCAATTTTAAAATATTATTTTTCGCCTTCCTTATGTTAGATAGTAACAGTCTTC
>NC_051415.1:10080057-10080426 GCF_015228065.2 Penaeus monodon
GCCCCTCCCTGGGCTTCTTAAGGGCAAAGTACGGTTTCCTGTAGCTTGGTTCGTCCGAAGACCAAACAATATTCCTGGGACAGATGGTTTATCGCGGCAAGGTGTTGATGGATAGGGTGACAAGGGGGCAAAGTAAGGGGCTTGGTATGGTTGGCAGGGTGGCAAATTAAGGGGCTTGACATGGTTGGCAGGGTGACAGGGTGGCAGAGTAAAGGGATTGACATGGTTGGCAGGGTGTCAAATTAAGGGGCTTGACATGGTTGGCAGGGTGGTGGCAGGGTGGCAGCAGGGTGCGGTCGCCAGAGCAAGACTGAAGGTTAAAAGGTCGAGGAGACAAAAACTTGCCATGCCGCCCCAAGACCCTGAGAT
>NC_051415.1:10080483-10080734 GCF_015228065.2 Penaeus monodon
ATAGTATACTTATCGGCCTATCCTTACGATCAGTCATGGATACATAGTGCATTATGGAGTGCTAAGTTACGAGATCAATGTTGATATGAATTCCAGAGATGGTGTGTATAGCCTATTGCTTGCGGGACCGCGTTGCCCGCTCCTCAGTCGCAGCGGGAATGGCGGCGGTTTTGAGTCGCGACTTTGTTTACGTCTCGTGTTGGTAAACAGAATTTCGTTTGGTTCGATTCGCTTTCATTGTGAAGAAACGA
>NC_051415.1:10080971-10081112 GCF_015228065.2 Penaeus monodon
GCGACAACCACAATACATATACTATACACACATCAAATATACACACAAATATCAACATAACAACTATAATATCACATCATAATATACATACAACACAAATCAATATCACACAACTACCATGTCTCTTGTTGGTCTGTGTCT
>NC_051415.1:10083195-10083446 GCF_015228065.2 Penaeus monodon
ACAGCAAACCCCACCATGGATGATAATCAGATCATGTAAGATGCCAATCAGCATATCTGAATCACGCACTCGCTCGGGAACAGAATCTCGCAGCATGTTCATCGAGGCTGAAGATCTGATTAGCAGAGAGCTGGCAGCGTTGTCTGGTCAGAAATGGCGTTAGTCTTTTGTTTTTTCTCGTTGCTTCTGTCACCTCTAGTTACGCAAATGTGCAAATGTGTTTCTTTTCCTTGTATCTGAAATCATTTAAG
>NC_051415.1:10086589-10086899 GCF_015228065.2 Penaeus monodon
TCACAGGAAATGTGTTAGTGGAATTTACCCATTTTCATTACGGGTACGTCCGTGCCATGAATTTATAAGCGCATCTGCCGAAATACATTGCACACTGCATGTCGTCTCTAATCAGACTGCAAATGATTAATAATTATAATGCAGGGTGGTTTTGGCAGACGTTAAAGATACTGGTAGGATAGGAGTGAAGAAAAAAGAAAAAAAGAAAAGGAGAATTGAAAGATATATGATGATACAGGGAGAGGAAGGTTAATGGAATTTACCCAGTTTCATTGCGTTCGCTGAATGAATAATAGCGCTGTGTTATATT
>NC_051415.1:10087964-10088283 GCF_015228065.2 Penaeus monodon
TCAGCATGATTTATCACCTCCATAAATTGCAATAGAACTGTGTCTACGTTTTTTCATTATAATTTAGACTTCGGCGTTGTCTCTCAGTCAATATAAGCCGTCAATATCCAGCAAAGCGCTTATTATGCCGAACGCTGTCTTGCATTGCACTGTATTGCATCTCACCATTAGAATATAGCTATAACGTAGTGATGATTATGGCAGATCGTTCTAACTTTTCCATTGTGCTTCAGCGTGCCATGGCGAGTGTGCACGAAAGAGAAACTATGACTGAAATGGATCAAATGTTGCTTCATGTAATACAGTGCGAGACTAATAG
>NC_051415.1:10091554-10092575 GCF_015228065.2 Penaeus monodon
ATTCCTCTCCTATCACATATCCCTTACCTGCGCGAGAAGGCGACGCACACGAAAAAGGCCAAAGTAAAAGCTCTACTTGGTACTGTCATTTCTGTCACTAAACAACTTCTGAAAATAAGAGCAAGGTGTAAGGCACGCTGTTTTAATCACATAATCGCTGTTACACTGTTAGCTGTTATACAGTGCGTGTGTTTATTGCTATTCTGTAAAGGTGTTTAGTCTACCTTGATTAGCTTTGTTGCGATTTGGTTTGGGATGGATTTTTGAGTCATTGGAAAAGATAATGATCTGAACATCATAACCACATCTTGCAATAGATTTTACAGAATAACAGTTAACAATCGTAGGAATATCAAACATTACGAAGAAAAAAAAATATAGATGTAAAGTTGTAAATATGTATGTATATACTGTGTGTTATCTTTGCCTCACGCGACAGAGCTCTCACAAATAGTCTTAAGTTCCGCTTTCAGGCGCGTTCGAAGTAATACTAAGAACTCAGATTCGCCGTCCACTGTATCACGCTTTCTTGCTAATCAATCTCTTATAACCCACTCTCCCCCCAATTCCTCCACCATCCTCCTCCCCTCCCCCTTCGTCCACCCGCTTCCCCTCTCAGTCTCTCTCCACCTGTCCTTCCACATTCACCATCAACAAGACCTCTCCCTCCTTCCTCCACCTTCTCCTCTTCCCCCCTCTTCTTCACCCTCTCCACATTTTCCACCCCACCCTCTTTCTTCTACGCCTCTTCCTCCTTCCATACCCCAACCCCGCTGCACATAATACCTATATGTATCAGGTTAACAATGCAAAATCGAATTCTTTTAGACACGACACGTGGAGTTCGAAGGCAAATTGTTAAATCATGAGACTAGAAGTTTCTGGTTTGATGTGTGTGTGTGTTATGAGGTTCTGAATATTAAACAGGTAATGGAGAATCATCATCATCAGCAGCAGACTTTTTTCTGTCAGGGAGTGACGTCGCTTACCTGATCAAAGCAGGGTTTTTTTTGACGGCAAG
>NC_051415.1:10093817-10094242 GCF_015228065.2 Penaeus monodon
ATGTAAAATGCAGACTCGAATCCGCTCTAGTCACTTCTCGGGAAAATTCAGGAATGGTTTTCCTTCGGTGTGGAAGGTCACAATTATTCCCAGGGGGATGACGCGTCCCTTCCAAGATGCTAAGCCTTTCGTTATCCCTCCCTCGCCTGTGCGATAGAAAAAAACCCGACTGATAACAATAACAGTAGCAAGTTAATGATAATACCAAAAAATATGCAAAATACCAATGGCGCGAGTGAAGACAGTGGAATAGCCCATTTGGCAAAATGAAAGAGCAATTTGCATTTTCTCGCCTTACAGATCGGCGAGGCATTTGCATTGCAGATGATTCGATCGAAGCCCGAGACCGGCTTAATCACCTCTTGCTCAGAGTCAACAAGCTCTGGCTTTCGCTCGCTGGTGCCTGTGGAGACGGCCCTCCGCCT
>NC_051415.1:10094837-10095698 GCF_015228065.2 Penaeus monodon
TATTAATTCATCTATATAAAATAGTGCCAATTATGAAGCCAAAGAAACGAGCTTCAAAATACACATTGAAACGGGAAATAACATCACGTCAGCCGAAGAAAAACATTTATAACCGATACCCTTTTACTGGGCAGTGATAAAACAAGTCACTTTATAAACCTTGGACTAGTATACCTATGAAAAAAGTCTTGATTTTCTCTCGCAAAAGCATATACAGTAATAGTAAAGAAAAGATATTACAAAATCGAAATCTGTTAAAGTAAACGTTTTGTCTGAAATAGACTAGTTTCCCCCCAAAAGTCCAATTTCCTTGTGAAATGACAGAAAACGGAAATATTAGTGAGAGCTCTGGTAAATAAAACTTAAATCATCAACTTAAATCCTGTTTTATATCTCGGTTTAATACAAGAGTATGTTCAGTACTAAATGGGGTAGTAAACATGCATATCCCTTTCATAGATTCCTCTCAGAATATAAAGCAAGGGTGGGTGGAACATTAAAACGGGTCTTAGATCCGCGCTTCCTGTAAAGTAAATTTATGCTTCAGTATGTAGGTGAGAGAGTTGTATAACGCAACAATTTCGTCATAGTATAATAGAGTACATCGAATTGTGTTCAATACGGGTTCCCTAAATCTCGAGATGTGGCTCTGGAACTTGGTAGGAAGTCTTTATTGAAGTTTGCATAAAAATAGTTTTTTTTGTAAAAAGAAGGGGGGGGGGGTTCAGGGGTCCTTAATATAAGTTTTACTAATAGTATTTTTCAACCCATAAGCTTTCCTGAATATTTCATCCAACTCCTTAAAAGGCCATGTAGAGAGTCACATTTATTTTCTACTTTCTCTTGCCTTACTTTTTTTTG
>NC_051415.1:10096016-10096446 GCF_015228065.2 Penaeus monodon
GCTATATAACCAGACTGATTATATTACTTTGCATGTATATGAATGCATAAGAAGTACTTCACTTTCTAAAACTTTCTGTAATCTCTTGTACTTGGAGGGGGGTGGGGGGGGGAGTAGGCTATTTGATTTATATTGTGTTTTCCTTGCAGTATCTAATCTGTACTATATTTCTGCATTACAATAAATTATGTTTAATGATTTCTGCCTAAGGTACAGCTTTGAAAAATGACATAGACACAGCCATGATTTCAGTTCAAAATAAGTGTTTACCTAGAACAGAATGTTTAAAATTATTCACTGAAAAGATCAGAGAATTTTTTCTCTCCCATATATAATGACAAAAATGTTAATTTTATCATATAAACAAATTAATATGTTAAATGTATTGGAAACACAATTATATTCTTTTTAAACTCTTTACCAGGCAAAG
>NC_051415.1:10096707-10097659 GCF_015228065.2 Penaeus monodon
TTATGCGTGACAGCACTGTGTGATAGCAAGTTTATCGTTGGTAAAACTAAACTATAGCAGGTTGAGGGCTATTTTTCACTTATATATGTAATGCTTTGTTTCTATAAAAATTCTAAATATTGTAACCTTTAGTGTTGAATCCCATATGAATACTTTTTTTATTGGTTCAGTTATCTAACATCCTTGGTTTATATTCTCTCATTGCTCTACAGATTACTCAAATATGGTCATAAGAATCCAGCAATACAACTAAATATGGCTATCAAGGGATTGCCAGTTAGACAACATTCTTCCTCAAATGGACAAGAAGCACAAAAATGGCCATAGCAGAAGGGCCATACACAGGTCAGATGCTTATAAGTAACCAAATCAAGCATTCATGAAACTGCCAAACAGCCAAGGATGCACGCACGTAACTTCTAATCTGGGCAAGCGGACGTGTATACCCTGGGAGATTCAGTGAAAAATTTGGAAAAATGTTTAAGAACAAAAGTATCTTACAAAAAAATCCTTTTTTATTTCAAACACTGTTTTACATTTATTCTACCGCATCAAGTTTTGTCCAGCAAATGGTTAATCTAATGATGATCAAAGTATACACAAGATACTATAAATTCCAAAATATTCAACTGCTCATATTTTCTTTAACATGTAAATGATGTACAACCAAATATCACATGGAAAGCGAAAACAGGAAATTTAACCAATATATTTTATTAACTTATTGTCATATAAAAATGGAAATCCATAACCACTGAAAAAGATGAAAAAAATACTGAACAGTATTACAATGAAATACATAAAATCACCCATATATTTGAGATTCCAAATTAATTTTTTGTGAATGCTAACACAGTGACAAATTGTGACAATGGATCCTAGGATAAGGACAAAATATTACAATCAGAAAAAAATATAAAGACATAGAATCTAATTTTAACTAAAAAAAAAA
>NC_051415.1:10097752-10098485 GCF_015228065.2 Penaeus monodon
AACCTTCAGTCTGAGGAAACAAAATATCTCCTAAATATACATTTTATTTATTGTAAATCATACCACCTTTTGTAAGGCTGAGTACTCTTCCATGACAAAATATGCCATGTTAATTCTCTAGCAGACTTTACCTATGGATACCATATCTGTATATCTGATACAAAAAGTTAACCCTGATGATCACTAACAGATTAACCTTACATTTCTAAAAATCGAGAAAATTACATTCCATCACATAAAAAGATAATACATTTATTTACACGTTAGATAAGAGAGTCCTCCTGGTAACCTTGAGCAGTATTATCAGAGCCCAAATCACTCATTACTCACATTTTTGTGTCATTTAATTAAAAAACAGTAATGTCATGTCTTTTTTTACTCCATCATTTGTGCATCAACCTCCTATCTTACAAAAATAAAAGAGAAAGAACTAAACACCATAAAAACAGAAAAAGGTATAAATAACATCTGAGAAAGAAATGATTCACTATGCGCTTCCTTCCTCTCCCAAAATTTATATGAATTATAAAGTTAAATTAATAAAGTTGTAAAGATAATTCATTTTCTTGTCAATGTCTTGCACTTTATTGGCACCGTTCATGATCAATTTACACTTTTTTTTCTTTTTTTAAACATTTTCATCCAATATCCATCTGAATAAAAATATATGTATATCTGCTACAAAAAACAAAACAAAAACCATTTACCATGAAGCATGACCGACACTGTTCTG
>NC_051415.1:10098749-10098873 GCF_015228065.2 Penaeus monodon
GGGCATGTACACATGCCCTTGGTTTCAACAAGTTAACTGAAAAAGAAAAATACTGGAAGCACAATTACCCTTGTTGAAGCTTTCCCATCTGTGCAATGTCCCCATAGCATTGTTTGCACTTGAT
>NC_051415.1:10098892-10099541 GCF_015228065.2 Penaeus monodon
CTAAATCCAATCTGCATTCTGTCACGATCATCAATGACTTCAGAAAAAAAAAAGGAGAGAAAGAAAAAAACAGAAAGTACCCTCTAATAAATTACACGTTATTAGTTCCTGTTGATGCAGATGCAGCTGCTGCATTACGCTGTGCTTGCACAAATTCTGGGTAGTCTATGTATCCATCCCGATTGCGGTCGTCCTGTTCAAGAATTGGATCAATCATGGCTACAAGCTCATCATCAGTGAAGAGCTTGGCCTCTGGGTGGCTGGCGGACTTGCCTGGGTCATGGTTGGCTGAGTCATGCCAATGGAATAGCGACTTGATCAGCTCCTGCCCGTCAAGCTTATTGTTGTTGTCAGCATCGTGCATCTTGAAATAGTGGTACTGCAGCTCCTGCTCAGACATGCCTGCTGTGTCAATAGGCACCTCAAGATGCTCTTTGATATGATCACGCTCCTTGCCCAGGTTAGGGTTGTGCAGCACACGCTGGTTCTGGTGTGGTTGGTGGCCTTGAGCTGCCTGCTGCGGCTGCTGTAAAATACAGGGAGAGTTAACTGATAAACTGTCTACAAGCTTTGTCTAGGAAACAGGAAGAGGGCATGAAGCTAAGCAAATGTGTGTTCCTGGATGTTACCTTTCATTTGTCAAGTCCAT
>NC_051415.1:10099666-10100178 GCF_015228065.2 Penaeus monodon
ACATGATCTATTATAGTTAAAACAATGTGAGAAATGTATGTTGGGTGACTAAACAGCATGCTATGCAAGATTGCTTCCCAAAACTATTGCCCAGTAAACTGTTCTTTCCAATGATTATATACATTTAAGAGACATTACTTACATGTCTAAAAAAAAATACAAATATGGATTTGGGTGAGCATACATTTCTGTATCCACTCAAATCTATACACACACGAGACCTACACACATGTAGGCACATATGCATGCAAACAAACATATGTACAATTTAACTCATTACAATGGTTTTTATCCATGCCAATAAGCCTGGCAGCAACATTTATGACTTTTTTCAGTATAAAATTTATAAAGATACATTAAGCCTAATTTGGCTAAGTGTATCCAGGCAAGAATATATGCCACTCATCAACAAATTTAATAAAATCACGTTAGAAATTGTTGCCACTTACATCTGGTTTTCTTATACTTATTATATTGTATGTATTCCTACTGTCCATTTTTGGATCCCCAAA
>NC_051415.1:10100929-10101180 GCF_015228065.2 Penaeus monodon
GCTTTGAAATTGCTTCAAATTATTGAGAAAAAATGAAAAATTCAGTATTTCCCTTTCTGCACCACAGACACAAACAATGTAAACTAACTGTTCTTTTATCCTTGAAATGCCATTATTCACAGAGTGATAAGAACTGGTTTGATTGAAAAAAAAGAAACTATCAAAGATATATACTCACATCTACATAGACATTATCAATAACCTGAGGCATAAAAATATCACAAGAATAAAACCATTAGCCTACATTTACC
>NC_051415.1:10101235-10101694 GCF_015228065.2 Penaeus monodon
ATAAATCATTATGAATCATCAGACTGAAGGAAATCTTTCAAAATTGGAATTCTTTGGCCTATTCTGAATGATCTATTTCAACTGATAATGTCATAGCAGCAGGATTTTAATTAACTCAAGAGGTACAATTAACATACAGTAAAATGGGCTTGCAAATATTTGACTACTCAAAAATTGCATCATTCTAAGAGTATTTTTTTTGCACAGTGGACTCAAATATTCATACTGGCAACCTGTAAGACATTGATCTACTCAAAATCAGTTATAACCTGGTTTTGATTTTTCCAACTCAGTTCCTTCCTCATTCAGAAAAAAAATCTAGAAAATAAGTTTCCATGCTGTAATAGCTTCAATTATGCCCCCTTTATAAATTGATTAATGCTGAGAGGTTACAGAATTCAGAGTTCAGAGTTCATCATTATTTTTGTCAAAACTATCTATGGCGGTACACTATCTCAA
>NC_051415.1:10101736-10102200 GCF_015228065.2 Penaeus monodon
CATTATGTTCTCTCAAACCATTTTTCATCTTAATCCATTTTCTGTTTCACTCCTGAACTTCTCTAAACTTTTATTTTGTGTATATTCTTGATTCTCTGTAACAGGTTATCCAAGAGATTGTACTGAATAATAAATACACAAAGCTCCCTTCTGTTATGCAAATCTTTTGTCATACATATGAACTGTCATGCTTCAACAAAGAGATGACCGGACAGAAAGTTACACCACTCAGGACTATATAAATGCAGTCTTTTTATAAATGCAGTATTGATATTAATAGAAGAGCAGAGGTAAAAAAATACATATATACAAATATATTTACTTGTACTCTGTATATCAGTTAAATGAGCAAACAGATACTGCCACTTGTAGATAATCTTATATCCATTCCCATTCCCAGTAAGATTACAGTAACTATGGGTAATTGTATAGACACAACACCAGCCATCAACCACCTCACTACT
>NC_051415.1:10102818-10103242 GCF_015228065.2 Penaeus monodon
AACCTTAACCCCAGGCATAAAGCATTGTAACACAACCATACTCATTCTCATTTGCTGTGAACTGTAACCAGGGCATTATGATTGCCAAGGGAATACATAAACTAGAAATTTGTCTCTTAGCTACATGACCTACCTTCCTACAGTAGCTTACAAATGACCATATCCTCTTCTCCTGGCAAAAAACTATATATCACTATATATATATCCTTTCTTCTTTTGATCTTTCTCTCTATTGTCAATACAAATAGTAGTAGGTAAGGATTGTAAAACTACTCTTTTTGCCTTTTTTTTCTTCCTATCATACTATGAAAAGATGTATAGTCTATACTTTTTTCTGGTCATTTTTCAAGATCCTCAAATTTTATCTACCAACATTCAATCTAGGTGGAAGAAGGAAATTCTGTTTATCAGCAGATTAACAGAT
>NC_051415.1:10103259-10103718 GCF_015228065.2 Penaeus monodon
TTATGTAGCAAGAAAAACTCTAATTCTAAATCACTAAAGTATAAAATAGCTACCATACCCATTTTTATGCATAATGAGAAACATTTATTAATCAGATGATATATCAAACTTTCCATATTTACAAACAAAACATACAACAAATAATCTGTATTTACAATTCAAACAAAACAATACAGACAAAGAAATCTATGAAATGAATTATTTCTCATCAACTGTAAACCGTTTTGTTTATTTGATCCAAGAATAGAATGGTGTAATCGTCAAGTATATATAGGAAGCTTATATCAAATTCTAAGTCCTACTGAAACACAAAGTTGATTTGACTAAACTGTTGTAATAAGAAGAGGAAAAAGTAATGATACTAGCACATTATAATCATAAAAGTAAAAAAGGTTAACTCCTTATCACTGGCTAGTTTATCATTAACATAACTTCCCCAAAACCTCAAACAATTAGTAC
>NC_051415.1:10103911-10104224 GCF_015228065.2 Penaeus monodon
GTAACATTAGAAAAATAGACATTATAGGTTTCTGCATTGCTGAGCCCTTATACTTGTAAATTCAACTGTAGTAGTAGTTTTCTACAGCTTAAAAATTATGGGCTTTTGTATCTACCAAAGATAGCTACACATTCATCTGACTATAAATGAAAAACTTTCACTATACATCATAGCATAAAAAAAGAAATCTGGTCATCACTTAAGGTGACAATAAAAGATAAACAGTAGAAGTCCTAATCCCCCCAAAATCAAAAGAATAAAGAGACAGTCCCCTGAATTTTGGGGCAGTTTGTCTACTCATATTTACCTGATA
>NC_051415.1:10104526-10104876 GCF_015228065.2 Penaeus monodon
CAAGTTAGTGTGCAACTGATTATTAATATTAACAGAAAATGCAAGTGGGCCAAAGTAGTGAAAAGTGTATACATTGGATGGATGAAATATTGAGCAGGCTTCAGTTGAGATGCAAAAAGACAGACATACACAAAAGACCAAGAAAGTATTGTTATGAATACATCATTACCAGTAGTGGGTAAACTATATAGGTACTATGGGCAAAGATGACAACAGATACATCCAACATTAAATATAATTAATACAATGATTGATAAAAAGAAACAAGCAAATTGAAAAAACTGAAAAAACAGTGCACTGACATCATCGTCAACTGGAACACATTCCTCTAATTAAGATAGACCCTGCAT
>NC_051415.1:10104895-10105655 GCF_015228065.2 Penaeus monodon
CTTGTGCAGTCTATCATTAAGAACTGAAAGTTGAGGCCTCTATTGTCCAGTACTTTATAAGCAATGGGATGAAATTGTGAAAGTAGTAATGAAATCGAACATTTCTTGGCCATAAGCTAAAATTCTCTAATTTACAAAAGTGAAAATTAAAGTATATTACTTATCAGATTCACTTGGTTTAGGGGGTTAGACCTAGGCTTATAGCCGAGTCCTTAAGGATAACACGATCGCCAGAATGCCCCATCATCATATGGCAAAAGTGCTGAAGTCCCTTGACAACTATTCACAGAATACCCATTATACTTGGGAGTTATGGAGTCGCATGTTACCTAATGGGTGACACATCTAAATAACTTTGGCTCCATGACAACATGTAGGATGCAAGAGTTCTGATCACATTCAACCAACTTTCTGTCTTTTACAGCTAAGAAACAAATTTGATAATCCATCACCACAATGTCAAATACAAAGAAAAGGGCAAAATAACCTAAATAGAAGAGACGTTCTTACATGAGGAGATACAATATGTTATTCAAGACATAAAAACATACATCTGTTATTTCTAAAACACTGCCAAGAACATAAACCCCCTCCGTCCGTCTGTATCAAAAGGCACACCCTTGAGCTATGGAGTTTGTGATTTAGTCTCTGATGAGGGCATCCATACTGTAAAGACTTACGCCTGGAACAAAAAGAAAGAAAGAGATGGTATTTATTTACATTACAGATGCACACGCCAGAGATGGGGTCCCCAAAATCC
>NC_051415.1:10105809-10105986 GCF_015228065.2 Penaeus monodon
AAAGAAACAATTATGCTGCACAGAGTCATCCCCCTCTAGATCCTAGTACTCATTTGTTTTGTCAATTTCTAGCAAGTTTCTTGTAGTACTTTTCTACCTTTAAATATATAAATATGAGTAAACAGCCAAGGCATAAAGAGCAAAATTAATCAATTTCCTGAAAAAACATAGGAAATA
>NC_051415.1:10106861-10106942 GCF_015228065.2 Penaeus monodon
AACACCCTCAAATAGGATTTTCAGTAAGCGCTAATAAAGAGAGGGGGTACAGGGGGAGACTTGCCCGCCCCCTATCTAGGG
>NC_051415.1:10107047-10108199 GCF_015228065.2 Penaeus monodon
AAAAAAAATATAATAACTGAAGGGTTGGTTGGCTGTAAGAAAGAAAAAAATTACTGATAAAAGAAATAGACATTCTGTATAGATGGTATGATAATACACTTCCTTTTTTTATACGAGGGCTGACTGTACACCTGGGCATAACAAACATGGGTATGAATTAAATAAAACAATTTACACAAGACAACAAAGAACACTGCAAATATTACACAGCAAGTACACGCAGGTAAATACTTATTAAAAACAGCAAATGGCCGTTGATGCATTTGCTGAACTTTGGTATAATACATGTATATGGTTGTGGCACAGATGCCCTTCTGTAAAATAACGCATGACAGAAAATATACTAATTTTGTTTTAAAACAGCTGATAACAAACTAGTATGAAATATTTGAAAGTGTATTTAGATTACTTCACGACCAACACTGTATTAGCCATAGCATATGTTACCACTACTGCAAGTTTTGTATTCATGACCGGCTGCCGGGTAAAATCCGTTCTTTTCCCCGTTTTTCATGAATGAAGGTGCCCTCAAAATTAAGCATTTGGCCTATTTCCTGGGTATCTGTTTACCCTGTGCCCCTGAGAGTTTCCCGAAAATGCATTAATGATCTTCGAAAATATGTGTCAAGTGAGCAGGAAGTAACGCCACAAACCTGCATACAAGTCTTAAATAACCCATTCCAAGAAACAAATAACCCCTTAAAAGGACATTTCTCCCCCCGTCACGATAAAACAAAACCCCAGAAAACCCAGGCTAAAACCTCCCAAATGAAGAAACAAACAAATAAAACGTCGAAACCCAATCTGACCTGATATTGTCCAGGTTGCGGCGGCGGGGGAGGCCTCATCTGCTGCTGTTGCCCCCTTGATATTGCGCCGGCGGGACTCCCGGGGCCACTCTCTGCTGTGCTGCTGTCAACAAGGCCAACGAGAGCAGCCATATCGCGTTCCTGACCGTCATTTTGGGCCGAAATTAAGGGACGGAGACGGAGAGGAACTCGAGCCCTTCTTTCGACTCGACAGCTGACGTGTAGTAGGGACTGCGATTCGGTCCAGGAAAATCTTCACTTTTGAAGGATGGTATTATTCTTATTTTGGGGGGAGCTAATAATTTAGGGGCGTTTATTGATGTAAGGAGTTTTGGGGGGGTAG
>NC_051415.1:10108245-10108681 GCF_015228065.2 Penaeus monodon
GGAGGGTTGTTAGCTTGGATTTTCTGAATCGCAGATTGTTTGGAGAGGGAACGAAGGAAAAAATGTTATTTTTAGGAATGCTTTTTTTCTGGGGGTTTAATGTATGATTAAATGTCTATCGTATCTTTTAAACAGCACTTTTATTGATGTTGCGTTCTTTTATTATATAGATATTATTCTACTGGATTACTTACAGATGTTTTGTGTATAAGCAATAAGGGATAAGTCAGTATATGCACATAAATGTCTATATGCGTTTGGGCATTAGTGTGTAGGACGATTATCATTGTCACAATGAGATAAATACATGGTTATATATACCTAATAACACCATATGGAAACAAAATAGAAAGTCTTGAGCGCATCAGATAAAAGGAATCGGCAACTCCGTCCGATGCGTGGTTCGGAGTTTAAGCGATCTGTCTACTTTCTCTTT
>NC_051415.1:10110177-10110275 GCF_015228065.2 Penaeus monodon
GCTTTTAGATCATAAAGAATAAGATGACTTAGTTACGGTAAAGGTGACATAAGGGACCTGATATGTGGTGCAGACATCGTCAAAATGCTTATGAGGGT
>NC_051415.1:10110796-10111015 GCF_015228065.2 Penaeus monodon
ACCCATTTTATTCTCACTCATTAAAAATCGACAAAAAATTACAAACACTCTCCTAACTCATGTCATAATCTATTGTTCCCATTGATCCATTAACACCAATACCTATCACCTTGTATCCATTCAATGGCCGTTTATCATCCGTAAGTCATGAATTATCCGGTATACCTGCAAACGTGTACCGAACATGCCTGCAGCACAATATTTCTTACATTCTAGATT
>NC_051415.1:10111037-10111188 GCF_015228065.2 Penaeus monodon
CAGTAACTGCAGTATTCGTTTGTTTTTCTGATAACAGGGCTGAAAACAAACTTAAATGTGTAACGGGAAGTTATCCTTAAGATAGAGCTAAAATTAGGGTAATTTGTTTTTTGGCTTTTCTGTCTGGTGATTTGAATTTCTATGCTTGTGG
>NC_051415.1:10111300-10111393 GCF_015228065.2 Penaeus monodon
TTGCTTGCGCTTTACATCCCTCTTTATTTTCCGTCTTTTCCAACTTTTCTTTCTGTCTTTTTCTGTGTCCTTTTTCAATTTGGTACAATTTGG
>NC_051415.1:10111525-10111913 GCF_015228065.2 Penaeus monodon
ATTTGGTGTATTTTCTTCCACTTTCACTACACAGTCTGAATTACATTTTATACATTTTCTTTTAACAAAATTATTAATCGTGTATCTAACAGGCAAAAAGATGCATTTCAACTAGTACAAAAAAGATTCTTCAGATGTGACTCATTTTTTTCTTTAGATGTATATTGGAAATTGTTTTTTTATGAAGCAGAACATTCATCGATATTATATAGGCTTATAAAAGATTCATGAATCATAGATGAAAGGCAGTGAGTTACACGCCAAGAAGGTATATTAGCGTGTTAATGTGGAATGATAGATTTTGTTTATTTCCTTTTTATGATTTTCGATAATCAATTAGATACTTATCGCTCTTTCAAGGATCAAGTCTAGATTAGTAAATTTGTTC
>NC_051415.1:10112766-10113192 GCF_015228065.2 Penaeus monodon
AGACAGATCGCTTAAACTCCGAACCACGCATCGGACGGAGTTGCCGATTCCTTTTATCTGATGCGCTCAAGACTTTCTATTTTGTTTCCATATGGTGTTATTAGGTATATATAACCATGTATTTATCTCATTGTGACAATGATAATCGTCCTACACACTAATGCCCAAACGCATATAGACATTTATGTGCATATACTGACTTATCCCTTATTGCTTATACACAAAACATCTGTAAGTAATCCAGTAGAATAATATCTATATAATAAAAGAACGCAACATCAATAAAAGTGCTGTTTAAAAGATACGATAGACATTTAATCATACATTAAACACCCCAGAAAAAAAGCATTCCTAAAAATAACATTTTTTCCTTCGTTCCCTCTCCAAACAATCTGCGATTCAGAAAATCCAAGCTAACAACCCTCC
>NC_051415.1:10113237-10114391 GCF_015228065.2 Penaeus monodon
CTACCCCCCCAAAACTCCTTACATCAATAAACGCCCCTAAATTATTAGCTCCCCCCAAAATAAGAATAATACCATCCTTCAAAAGTGAAGATTTTCCTGGACCGAATCGCAGTCCCTACTACACGTCAGCTGTCGAGTCGAAAGAAGGGCTCGAGTTCCTCTCCGTCTCCGTCCCTTAATTTCGGCCCAAAATGACGGTCAGGAACGCGATATGGCTGCTCTCGTTGGCCTTGTTGACAGCAGCACAGCAGAGAGTGGCCCCGGGAGTCCCGCCGGCGCAATATCAAGGGGGGCAACAGCAGCAGATGAGGCCTCCCCCGCCGCCGCAACCTGGACAATATCAGGTCAGATTGGGTTTCGACGTTTTATTTGTTTGTTTATTCATTTGGAGGTTTTAGCCTGGGTTTTCTGTGGTTGTTTTATCGTGATGGTGAAGAAATGTCCTTTTAAGGGGGTTATTTGTTTCTTGGAATGGGTTATTTAAGACTTGTATGCAGGTTTGTGGCGTTACTTCCTGCTCACTTGACACATATTTTCGAAGATCATTAATGCATTTTCTGGAAGTCTCAGGGGCACAGGGTAAACAGATACCCAGGAAATAGGCCAAATGGTTAATTTTGAGGGCACCTTCATTCATGAAAAAACGGGGAAAAGAACGGATTTTACCCGGCAGCCGGTCATGAATACAAAACCTGCAGTAGTGGTAACATATGTTATGGCTAATACAGTGTTGGTCGTGAAGTAAATCTAAATACACTTTCAAATATTTCATACTAGTTTGTTATCAGCTGTTTTAAAACAAAATTAGTATATTTTCTGTCATGCGTTATTTTACAGAAGGGCATCTGTGCCACAACCATATACATGTATTATACCAAAGTTCAGCAAAATGCATCAACGACCATTTGCTGTTTTTAATAAGTATTTACCTACATGTACTTGCTGTGTAATATTTGCAGTGTTCTTTGTTGTCTTGTGTAAATTGTTTTATTTAATTCATACCCATGTTTGTTATGCCCAGGTGTACAGTCAGCCTCGTATAAAAAAAAGGAAGTGTATTATCATACCATCTATACAAGAATGTCTATTTCTTTTATCAGTAATTTTTTTTCTTTCTTACAGCCAACCAACCCTTCAGTTATTATATTTTTTTT
>NC_051415.1:10115342-10115562 GCF_015228065.2 Penaeus monodon
AATGTATCCCAAAATTCACATTATATTCTGTAAATGTATTTATTATTTCCTATGTTTTTTCAGGAAATTGATTAATTTTGCTCTTTATGCCTTGGCTGTTTACTCATATTTATATATTTAAAGGTAGAAAAGTACTACAAGAAACTTGCTAGAAATTGACAAAACAAATGAGTACTAGGATCTAGAGGGGGATGACTCTGTGCAGCATAATTGTTTCTTT
>NC_051415.1:10115768-10116474 GCF_015228065.2 Penaeus monodon
ATCTCTTTCTTTCTTTTTTGTTCCAGGCGTAAGTCTTTACAGTATGGATGCCCTCATCAGAGACTAAATCACAAACTCCATAGCTCAAGGGTGTGCCTTTTGATACAGACGGACGGGAGGGTTGATGTTCTTGGCAGTGTTTTAGAAATAACAGATGTATGTTTTTATGTCTTGAATAACATATTGTATCTCCTCATGTAAGAACGTCTCTTCTATTTAGGTTATTTTGCCCTTTTCTTTGTATTTGACATTGTGGTGATGGATTATCAAATTTGTTTCTTAGCTGTAAAAGACAGAAAGGTTGGTTGAATGTGATCAGAACTCTTGCATCCTACATGTTGTCATGGAGCCAAAGTTATTTAGATGTGTCACCCATTAGGTAACATGCAACTCCATAACTCCCAAGTATAATGGGTATTCTGTGAATAGTTGTCAAGGGACTTCAGCACTTTTGCCATATGATGATGGGGCATTCTGGCGATCGTGTTATCCTTAAGGGCTCGGCTATAAGCCTAGGTCTAACACCTAAACCAAGTGAATCTGATAAGTAATATACTTTAATTTTCACTTTTGTAAATTAGAGAATTGTAGCTTTTGGCCAAGAAATGTTCGATTCCATTACCTACTTTCACATTTCATCCGATTGCTTATAAAGTACTGGAAATAGAGGCCTCAACTTTCAGTTCTTAATGATAGACTGCACAAG
>NC_051415.1:10116494-10116845 GCF_015228065.2 Penaeus monodon
ATGCAGGGTCTATCTTAATTAGAGGAATGTGTTCCAGTTGACGATGATGTCAGTGCACTGTTTTTCAGTTTGTTTCAATTTGCTTGTTTCTTTTTATCAATCATTGTATTAATTATATTTAATGTTGGATGTATCTGTTGTCATCTTTGCCCATAGACCTATATAGTTTACCCACTACTGGTAATGATGTATTCATATACAATACTTTCTTGGTCTTTTGTGTATGTCTGTCTTTTTGCATCTCAACTGAAGCCTGCGCAATATTTCATCCATCCAATGTATACACTTTTCACTACTTTTGTCCCACTTGCATTTTCTGTTAATATGAATAATCAGTTGCACACTAACTTG
>NC_051415.1:10117150-10117464 GCF_015228065.2 Penaeus monodon
TATCAGGTAAATATGAGTAGACAAACTGCCCCAAAATTCAGGGGACTGTCTCTTTATTCTTTTGATTTTGGGGGGATTAGGACTTTTACTGTTTATCTTTTATTGTCACCTTAAGTGATGACCAGATTCTTTTTTTATGCTATGATGTATAGTGAAAGTTTTTCATTTATAGTCAGATGAAATGTGTAGCTATCTTTGGTAGATACAAAAGCCCATAATTTTTAAGCTGTAGAAAACTACTACTACAGTTGATTTTACAAGTATAAGGGCTCAAGCAATGCAGAAACCTATAATGTCTATTTTTCTAATGTTAC
>NC_051415.1:10117658-10118544 GCF_015228065.2 Penaeus monodon
GTACTAATTGTTTGAGGTTTTGGGGAAGTTATGTTAATGATAAAGTAGCTAGTGATAAGGAGTTAACCTTTTTTTACTTTTATGATTATAATGTGCTAGTATCATTACTTTTCCTCTTCTTATTACAACAGTTTAGTCAAATCAACTTTGTGTTTCAGTAGGACTTAGAGTTTGATATAAGCTTCCTATATATACTTGACGATTACACCATTCTATTCTTGGATCAAATAAACAAAACGGTTTACAGTTGATGAGAAATAATTCATTTTGTAGATTTCTTTGTCTGTATTCTTTAGTTTGGAAATACAGATTATTTGTTGTATGTTTTGTTTGTAAATATGGAAAGTTTGATATATCATCTGATTAATAAATGTTTCTCATTATGCATAAAAATGGGTATGGTAGCTATTTTATACTTTAGTGATTTAGAATTTGAGTTTACTTGCTACATAACCCCCCCCCCCCTCCATCTGTTAATCTGCTGATAAAAAGAATTTCCTTCATCCACCTAGATTGAATGTTGGTAGATAAAATTTGAGGATTTTGAAAAATGCCCAGAAAAAGTATAGACTATACATCTTTTCATAGTATGATAGGAAGAAAAAAAGGCAAAAAAAAGTAGTTTTACAATCCTTACCTACTATTTGCATTGACAGTAGAGAGAAAGATCAAAAGAAGAAAGGATATATATTAGTGATATATAGTTTTTGCCAGGAGAAGAGGATATGGTCATTTGTAAGCCTACTGTAGGAAGGTAGGTCATGTAGCTAAGAGACAAATTTCTAGTTTATGTATATCCCTTGGCAATCATAATGCCCTGGTTACAGTTCACAGCAAATGAGAATGAGTATGGTTGTGTTACAATGCTTTATGCCTGGGGTTAAGG
>NC_051415.1:10119192-10119681 GCF_015228065.2 Penaeus monodon
AGTAGTGAGGTGGTTGATGCTGTGTTGTGTCTATACAATTACCCATAGTTACTGTAATCTTACTGGGAATGGGAATGGATATAAGATTATCTACAAGTGGCAGTATCTGTTGCTCATTTAACTGATATACAGAGTACAAGTAATATATTTGTTATATATGCATTTTTTTACCTCTGCTCTTCTATTAATATCAATACTGGAAACATTCAGATCTGTAAACGTGACAAAAATGAAAAAGACTGCATTTATATAGTCCTGAGTGGTGTAACTTTCTGTCCAGTCATCTCTTTGTTGAAGCATGACAGTTCATATGTATTACAAAAGATTTGCATAACAGAAGGGAGCTTTGTGTATTCATTATTCAGTACAATCTCTCTTGGATAACCTGTTACAGAGAATCAAGAATATACACGAAATAAAAGTTTAGAGAAGTTCAGGAATGAAACAAAAAATGGATTAGGATGAAAAATGGTTTGAGAGAACATAATG
>NC_051415.1:10119723-10120533 GCF_015228065.2 Penaeus monodon
TTGAGATAGTGTACCGCCATAGATAGTTTTGACAAAAATAATGATGAACTCTGAACTCTGAATTCTGTAACCTCTCAGCATTAATCAGTTTATAAAGGGGGCATAATTGAAGCTATTCAGCATGGAAACTTATTTTCTAGATTTTTTTTCTGAATGAGGAAGGAACTGAGTTGGAAAAATCAAAACCAGGTTATAACTGATTTTGAGTAGATCAATGTCTTACAGGTTGCCAGTGTGAATATTTGAGTCCACTGTGCAAAAAAAAAAACTCTTAGAATGGTGCAATTTTTGAGTAGTCAAATATTTGCAAGCCCATTTTACTGTATGTTAATTGTACCTCTTGAGTTAATTAAAATCCTGCTGCTATGACATTATCAGTTGAAATAGATCATTCAGAATAGGCCAAAGAATTCCAATTTTGAAAGATTTCCTTCAGTCTGATGATTCATAATGATTTATAGTAAAGGAAATTGAAAAAATAAAAGTTAATGTATAAGAAATTATCTGTCAGTAAAATTGGTAAATGTAGGCTAATGGTTTTATTCTTGTGATATTTTTATGCCTCAGGTTAATTGATAATGTCTATGTAGATGTGAGTATATATCTTTGATAGTTTCTTTTTTTTCAATCAAACCAGTTCTTATCACTCTGTGAATAATGGCATTTCAAGGATAAAAGAACAGTTAGTTTACATTGTTTGTGTCTGTGGTGCAGAAAGGGAAATACTGAATTTTTCATTTTTTCTCAATAATTTGAAGCAATTTCAAAGCTTATATATTGGGAAAGTCAATGTATTTGTACTGGAAATAT
>NC_051415.1:10121080-10121569 GCF_015228065.2 Penaeus monodon
TTTGGGGATCCAAAAATGGACAGTAGGAATACATAAAATTTATAAAAAGGGTTAATAATAGTGAAAACAGATGGCATTATGTGGCACACAATTGGCTAAGTGATTTTATAAATTTTATACTGAGTAAGTCATAAAATTTTGCTGACACTAGGCATTGGCTTATGGTAATCTTTAATAGTTAATCTGTAAAATCATAATGTTGCTGCCGTTATTGGCATGATAAACATGTATGTTATTTACATGTTGTTGCATGAATCCCATGTGTGTAGGTCTCGTGTGTGTATAGATTTGAGTGGATACAGAAATGTATGCTCACCCAAATCCATATTTGTATTTTTTTTAGACATGTAAGTAATGTCTCTTAAATGTATATAATCATTGGAAAGAACAGTTTACTGGGCAATAGTTTAGGGAAGCAATCTTGCATAGCATGCTGTTTAGTCACCCAACATACATTTCTCACATTGGTTTAAGTATAATAGATCATGT
>NC_051415.1:10121694-10122480 GCF_015228065.2 Penaeus monodon
ATGGACTTGACAAATGAAAGGTAACATCCAGGAACACACATTTGCTTAGCTTCATGCCCTCTTCCTGTTTCCTAGACAAAGCTTGTAGACAGTTTATCAGTTAACTCTCCCTGTATTTTACAGCAGCCGCAGCAGGCAGCTCAAGGCCACCAACCACACCAGAACCAGCGTGTGCTGCACAACCCTAACCTGGGCAAGGAGCGTGATCATATCAAAGAGCATCTTGAGGTGCCTATTGACACAGCAGGCATGTCTGAGCAGGAGCTGCAGTACCACTATTTCAAGATGCACGATGCTGACAACAACAATAAGCTTGACGGGCAGGAGCTGATCAAGTCGCTATTCCATTGGCATGACTCGGCCAACCATGACCCAGGCAAGTCCGCCAGCCACCCAGAGGCCAAGCTCTTCACTGATGATGAGCTTGTAGCCATGATTGATCCAATTCTTGAACAGGACGACCGCAATCGGGATGGATACATAGACTACCCAGAATTTGTGCAAGCACAGCGTAATGCAGCAGCTGCATCTGCATCAACAGGAACTAATAACGTGTAATTTATTAGAGGATACTTTCTGTTTTTTTCTTTCTCTCCTTTTTTTTTCTGATGTCATTGATGATCGTGGCAGAATGCAGATTGGATTTAGTTTTTTTTTTTTTTATCAAGTGCAAACAATGCTGTGGGGACATTGCACAGATGGGAAAGCTTCAACAAGGGTAATTGTGCTTCCAGTATTTTTCTTTTTCAGTTAACTTGTTGAAACCAAGGGCATGTGTACATGCCC
>NC_051415.1:10122744-10123481 GCF_015228065.2 Penaeus monodon
CAGAACAGTGTCGGTCATGCTTCATGGTAAATGGTTTTTGTTTTGTTTTTTGTAGCAGATATACATATATTTTTATTCAGATGGATATTGGATGAAAATGTTTAAAAAAAGAAAAAAAAAGTGTAAATTGATCATGAACGGTGCCAATAAAGTGCAAGACATTGACAAGAAAATGAATTATCTTTACAACTTTATTAATTTAACTTTATAATTCATATAAATTTTGGGAGAGGAAGGAAGCGCATAGTGAATCATTTCTTTCTCAGATGTTATTTATACCTTTTTCTGTTTTTTTTATGGTGTTTAGTTCTTTCTCTTTTATTTTTGTAAGATAGGAGGTTGATGCACAAATGATGGAGTAAAAAAAGACATGACATTACTGTTTTTTAATTAAATGACACAAAAATGTGAGTAATGAGTGATTTGGGCTCTGATAATACTGCTCAAGGTTACCAGGAGGACTCTCTTATCTAACGTGTAAATAAATGTATTATCTTTTTATGTGATGGAATGTAATTTTCTCGATTTTTAGAAATGTAAGGTTAATCTGTTAGTGATCATCAGGGTTAACTTTTTGTATCAGATATACAGATATGGTATCCATAGGTAAAGTCTGCTAGAGAATTAACATGGCATATTTTGTCATGGAAGAGTACTCAGCCTTACAAAAGGTGGTATGATTTACAATAAATAAAATGTATATTTAGGAGATATTTGTTTCCTCAGACTGAAGGTTT
>NC_051415.1:10123574-10124522 GCF_015228065.2 Penaeus monodon
TTTTTTTTTTTAGTTAAAATTAGATTCTATGTCTTTATATTTTTTTCTGATTGTAATATTTTGTCCTTATCCTAGGATCCATTGTCACAATTTGTCACTGTGTTAGCATTCACAAAAAATTAATTTGGAATCTCAAATATATGGGTGATTTTATGTATTTCATTGTAATACTATTCAGTATTTTTTTCATCTTTTTCAGTGGTTATGGATTTCCATTTTTATATGACAATAAGTTAATAAAATATATTGGTTAAATTTCCTGTTTTCGCTTTCCATGTGATATTTGGTTGTACATCATTTACATGTTAAAGAAAATATGAGCAGTTGAATATTTTGGAATTTATAGTATCTTGTGTATACTTTGATCATCATTAGATTAACCATTTGCTGGACAAAACTTGATGCGGTAGAATAAATGTAAAACAGTGTTTGAAATAAAAAAGGATTTTTTTCTAAGATACTTTTGTTCTTAAACATTTTTCCAAATTTTTCACTGAATCTCCCAGGGTATACACGTCCGCTTGCCCAGAGTACAAGTTACGTGCGTGCATCCTTGGCTGTTTGGCAGTTTCATGAATGCTTGATTTGGTTACTTATAAGCATCTGACCTGTGTATGGCCCTTCTGCTATGGCCATTTTTGCGCTTTTGTCCATTTGAGGAAGAATGTTGTTTAACATTCTTCCTTTCTAGCCATATTTAGTAGTATTGCCAGATTCTTATGACCATATTTGAGTAATCTGTAGAGCAATGAGTGATTACAACCCAAGGATGTTAGAAAAGTGAACCAATAAAAAAGTATTCATATGGGATTCAACACTAAAGGTTACAATATTTAGAATTTTTATAGAAACAAAGCATTACATATATAAGTGAAAAATAGCCCTCAACCTGCTATAGTTTGTTTTACCAACGATAAACTTGCTATCACACAGTGCTGTCACGCATAA
>NC_051415.1:10124790-10125217 GCF_015228065.2 Penaeus monodon
CTTTGCCTGGTAAAGGGTTAAAAAGAATATACTGGTGTTTCCAATACATAACATATTAATTTGTTTATATGCTAAAATTAGCATTATTGTCATATATATGGGAGAGAAAAAATTCTCTGCTCTTTTCAGTGAATAATTTAAACATTCTGTTCTAGGTAAACACTTATTTTGAACTGAAATCATGGCTGTGTCTGTGTCATTTTTCAAAGCTGTACCATAGGCAGAGATCATTAAACATAATTTATTGTAATGCAGAAATATAGTACAGATTAGATACTGCAAGGAAAACACAATATAAATCAAATAGCCTACTCCCCCCCCACCCCCCTCCAAGTACAAGAGATTACAGAAAGTTTTTAGAAAGTGAAGTACTTCTTATTGCATTCCAGTATACAGCAAAGTAAATAATCAGTCTGGTTATATATGC
>NC_051415.1:10125566-10126428 GCF_015228065.2 Penaeus monodon
ACAAAAAAAGTAAGGCAAGAGAAAGTAGAAAATAAATGTGACTCTCTACATGGCCTTTTAAGGAGTTGGATGAAATATTCAGGAAAGCTTATAGTTGAAAAATACTATTAGTAAAACTTATATTAAGGACCCCTGAACCCCCCCCCCCTTCTTTTTACAAAAAAAACTATTTTTATGCAAACTTCAATAAAGACTTCCTACCAAGTTCCAGAGCCACATCTCGAGATTTAGGGAACCCGTATTGAACACAATTCGATGTACTCTATTATACTATGACGAAATTGTTGCGTTATACAACTCTCTCACTTACATACTGAAGCATAAATTTACTTTACAGGAAGCGCGGATGTAAGACCCCGTTTTAATGTTCCACCCACCCTTGCTTTATATTCGGATCTGAGACCCAGTTTTAATGTTCAACCCACCCTTGCTTTATATTCTAAGAGGAATCTATGAAAGGGATTTGCATGTTTACTACCCCATTTAGTTGATGATTTAAGTTTTATTTACCAGAGCTCTCACTAATATTTCCGTTTTCTGTCATTTCACAAGGAAATTGGACTTTTGGGGGGAAACTAGTCTATTTCAGACAAAAAGTTTACTTTAACAGATTTCGATTTTGTAATATCTTTCCTTTATTATTACTGTATATGCTTTTGCGAGACAAAATCAAGACTTTTTTCATAGGTATACTAGTCCAAGGTTTATAAAGTGACTTGTTTTATCACTGCCCAGTACAAGGGTATCGGTTATAAGTGTTTTTCTTCGGCTGACGTGATGTTATTTCCCGTTTCAATGTGTATTTTGAAGCTCGTTTCTTTGGCTTCATAATTGGCACTATTTTATATAGATGAATTAATAT
>NC_051415.1:10126946-10127150 GCF_015228065.2 Penaeus monodon
TGGGGATAGGCGGAGGGCCGTCTCCACAGGCACCAGCGAGCGAAAGCAAGAGCTTGTTGACTCTGCGCAAGAGGTGATTAAGCCGGTCTCGGGCTTCGATCGAATCATCTGCAATGCAAATGCCTCGCCGATCTGTAAGGCGAGAAAATGCAAATTGCTCTTTCATTTTGCCAAATGGGCTATTCCACTGTCTTCACTCGCGCC
>NC_051415.1:10127206-10127339 GCF_015228065.2 Penaeus monodon
CAGTCGGGTTTTTTTCTATCGCAGAGGCGAGGGAGGGATAACGAAAGGCTTAGCATCTTGGAAGGAGCGCGTCATCGCCCTGGGAATAATTGTGACCTTCCACACCGAAGGAAAACCATTCCTGAACTTTCCC
>NC_051415.1:10128526-10128809 GCF_015228065.2 Penaeus monodon
GAACCATTTCAGGTAAAATCTTGCCGTCATAAAAACCTTGCTTTGATCAGGTAAGCGACGTCACTCCCTGACAGAAAAAAGTCTGCTGCTGATGATGATGATTCTCCATTACCTGTTTAATATTCAGAACCTCATAACACACACACACATCAAACCAGAAACTTCTAGTCTCATGATTTAACAATTTGCCTTCGAACTCCAGGTGTCGTGTCTAAAAGAATTCGATTTTGCATTGTTAACCTGATACATATAGGTATTATGTGCAGCGGGGTTGGGGTATGGA
>NC_051415.1:10129001-10129623 GCF_015228065.2 Penaeus monodon
ATTGGGGGGAGAGTGGGTTATAAGAGATTGATTAGCAAGAAAGCGTGATACAGTGGACGGCGAATCTGAGTTCTTAGTATTACTTCGAACGCGCCTGAAAGCGGAACTTAAGGCTATTTGTGAGAGCTCTGTCGCGTGAGGCAAAGATAACACACAGTATATACATACATATTTACAACTTTACATCTATATTTTTTTTTCTTCGTAATGTTTGATATTCCTACGATTGTTAACTGTTATTCTGTAAAATCTATTGCAAGATGTGGTTATGATGTTCAGATCATTATCTTTTCCAATGACTCAAAAATCCATCCCAAACCAAATCGCAACAAAGCTAATCAAGGTAGACTAAACACCTTTACAGAATAGCAATAAACACACGCACTGTATAACAACTAACAGTGTAACAGCGATTATGTGATTAAAACAGCGTGCCTTACACCTTGCTCTTATTTTCAGAAGTTGTTTAGTGACAGAAATGACAGTACCAAGTAGAGCTTTTACTTTGGCCTTTTTCGTGTGCGTCGCCTTCTCGTGCAGGTAAGGGATATGTGATAGGATAGGAATGTTTAGTGTCCTCTCTGTCTCTCTGTGTTTATTCCTGTCCCTCTGATTCTCTCTT
>NC_051415.1:10132488-10132822 GCF_015228065.2 Penaeus monodon
TGGCGAGCTTACACTATTAGTCTCGCACTGTATTACATGAAGCAACATTTGATCCATTTCAGTCATAGTTTCTCTTTCGTGCACACTCGCCATGGCACGCTGAAGCACAATGGAAAAGTTAGAACGATCTGCCATAATCATCACTACGTTATAGCTATATTCTAATGGTGAGATGCAATACAGTGCAATGCAAGACAGCGTTCGGCATAATAAGCGCTTTGCTGGATATTGACGGCTTATATTGACTGAGAGACAACGCCGAAGTCTAAATTATAATGGAAAAAACGTACACACAGTTCTTCTGCAATTTATGGAGGTGATAAATCATGCTGAA
>NC_051415.1:10133818-10134040 GCF_015228065.2 Penaeus monodon
GGGTCAGCTGGCCTTCCTCCACTTCACCCGAGGCAAGCGCGACGCCGCAGCCCCCCCCTGTGTGTGGACGCGGTTGTGTGCCCTGCTGACGAAGGCGGAGGAGGCGGCGCTCCGGAGAATCCTACGTTGCGGCGTCATTCCTTGGGACGACCAGTACGTTTCCCACTTCAAAACGGCGGTTAGTGGAAGGTTGAGCGGCCGAGTGTTCGAGAACTGAGGGAG
>NC_051415.1:10134874-10135015 GCF_015228065.2 Penaeus monodon
ATCTACCTTAATGCTGATAACTTTGTCTTTTGTATTACACAGGCCCACTTCCAATATGGCTGAGTGCTAAAGTTCGAGATATACAGAATATTGACGAAGAAAATATGGTGAGTTCTTTAAAAATCATTGTTCAGATTAACA
>NC_051415.1:10135228-10135666 GCF_015228065.2 Penaeus monodon
ATGATAGCAGTATTAGTAACAATAACAATATCATCACCATACTGCTGCTACCCTCGCTTTGACCTCTTCCTGCAACACAGCACAGTCCCTACCCCTAAAATATTTACCTAAATCCACCACTGATTTCAATCAAAGAAAAATACACATTAAAAGAATGAAACCGCAGTCTTAAAAAGCCCATTAATAAAAGCATAAACTAATGCCTTAAATTCCAGGACATAACAATTGAGTGGTTCATTCGCCTGTACTGGCGGGACGTACGACTCACCCCACCGGCCCATTTAGCGAAGGGGGAGTGGGAGAATATTGCCCCCGATATTGCGAAGCATGTGTGGCTGCCGACGACCTTTATAGGTAAGGATTTTTTTTTTCTGGGGGTGTAAGAGAGGGAACGATAGAAGGAATAAAGAGATTGAGAGTAAGAATGTAAGAGTAATA
>NC_051415.1:10135946-10136301 GCF_015228065.2 Penaeus monodon
ATGGGGAACACTGACCTTTATTGCGCTATATATTTATTATCACTATGATCCGTGGATTATACAAAATGCTATATAGAAGTAAATAACAAGTAAAATAGAATTCAACGGTTTTCTTTGGATATATCGCTCGCATTTATTCTCTAACGAGTAAGCAATAAATAACATTGTGCATAGTCATAATGAGAATGGTAAAGCAGTTACATCAGCTGATACTCAAAAAAAAAAAAATTCGTTAAGTGATGGCCGAATAACATGGTTGTTTTTATCATGCATGGATATACTGAAATTCGCTATAAGCAAATTATGATGTGCCAGTAAGATAAAAGTTATAATTATTTGGTGCTGGTGACGGATG
>NC_051415.1:10137028-10137120 GCF_015228065.2 Penaeus monodon
GACCACGTGAAGGAGGTGACGAAGCCGTCCCTGCTCGTCGCTCCGGAGTCCTTCAGGATGCAGAACGACGGTCTGATTCGCTACTCTATATC
>NC_051415.1:10137697-10138681 GCF_015228065.2 Penaeus monodon
CATCTTTTGATGTATCCGTAACTAATGCCATCATTTGCTTCTAGAGAGACAGAGAGGCAGCAGGAGAAACGAAAAGATGTACAGAGGAATATAAATAAAGATTAATGACCTTGTATTTGATGGAATGTGGGTATCTACGGTCAACGGACAGTATAGTCTTTGCTCAATACCAAAGTACGTATTCAGTTTTCATTACTTTCGAAAGAGGCAACACGCATCAAAGGAAAGTTTTCAAATATTTAGCTGTTGTCGATTTCAGTTATTTTTGTCACGTTCTGTGTTTATCAATATTCTACTTAATATTTGAAGCTGTTACTGTTTAGTCAACTAGTGTAATACATAATCTCTTGGCGGTGATAGTATATGCATTGTCAATAACTGAGACAATAGTAACAGTCACATAATTATATAAAAAAAAATGATGATGAAATGATGCCAAAGCGAAAACAAAACACAGTAGATAAACTGCGATAAAAGCAAATAAGTGAATGATTTAATAGACATTTAATGAATTAAGAAATAACCTCCTGCATATCCAGATGCGGATACAATATTTAGTGCATACACTGATGTGAATATTGTACAGTAATTCAATACAGCTTCTTCATCGCGAGAGGTAACCTTGGGTAAATTCACGCAACGTCAATACAGCGCATTCTCTATTAAAGTTCCACTAATAAGTTAGTTATTTATGCTACTGCCATAACTGTCTGAAGAGTTTAGGAGAAAAAAAGTCATGTTCTGGACTTGTTGAAATTTGTATAAAGCACGAAAATAGCAAGAAATACTGTCACTGTAATAAATATTTTTCGTCGCATTGCACGGTGCTGCAATAAAGGATTATTATTTCTGTAATGCTGCAGTAGGAAATAAGGCCTGGGAGGGAATGTACGCCAAGACACACACGAAATACGGACATACATAAACATATGCAGATACATGTGTCATTTACCTAGACAGAAACTAGGGTACTATTTCTCTACC
>NC_051415.1:10139340-10139523 GCF_015228065.2 Penaeus monodon
GTTCCTTGACAAACCGGCCTTTGAAATCTTATCGAAGATGTTGCATAATTCAACATCCATTGCAGTAGATCTTTGGTCTTAATATTTTTCTTTTGGTGTAACAAGTGTTGGTTATTTTTCATAAACATTACCAAAGAATTCATGCGTCGGATTGATGTGTGTATTATCATTAAAAGAAAGATT
>NC_051415.1:10140301-10140542 GCF_015228065.2 Penaeus monodon
TGCCAGAATAATAACTTTTTCAAGCTTATGGCCAATCCATATTAAAGCATTGCAGATGATACTCTGTTGTTATTTCATGATGCAGAACACAATAATCCGTCGTCGATATTAGCGTTTAATAATGAAACAGAATCAAAATAGCACACGGAGGATCACTATAAATGTAACCATTACATATTGATTATTTCGTATGAATAGATTTAAAAATGCTCAGTGATAAACACATGCATATACTTTAGAG
>NC_051415.1:10141522-10141750 GCF_015228065.2 Penaeus monodon
GAGAGCCTTGGCTGCAACTCCCTCACGTGTGCCTAGAACCGCATTGTTATCTTTTAAGTGAGCTAATTTGCCAAACAACCGCATTACAAGAATCGTACCTCAAGAAAAACCTCAAACCTTTCTGGCCAGTATGTTATTAGATTTTTTTCTATACAACATTTGGCGATTGATGTTTTGGCTAATTAGGCTGCCACGAGCCGTAATAGACTCCTGTTAGCCTAGAATCTC
>NC_051415.1:10142459-10142578 GCF_015228065.2 Penaeus monodon
TATGACTAAAATGTATTTCACTAAACATGTTGATAGCATGTTTTTGGGCAATAACGCTAAATATGACTCCTCTTTCATTTCGTCCAAATAACATGCGCGGACGGTGCCAGTCCGCTCAC
>NC_051415.1:10142919-10143834 GCF_015228065.2 Penaeus monodon
CGTACATTCCGTTTCTTTGTCATCTTGATTTGATCAGAAATCCTTTCTTGATCTAAATTTCAGTGAAATTGCTGCCTTGACATTCAATGGATATAAAATCTCGATGAATTTAGCTATTCTTTTACAGCTCATATTTCTCTGTTCATGATTCTAAACCGATTTACGATTTTAGGTGAATTCATTTGCATACCACTCCTCCCTCCTTCCCTCTTTTCCTTCGTGGCTTCTTCCTCTTTTCTCTTTCATTATTACGCATTTTCTTCTCCTTTCCTCTCTTTGTCTCTTGTGGTATTTTCCTCTCTTTATTTTCTCTCCTAATCGTTATCTTTGTCTCTTTCTTTTCTCTGAGTATCTTCTTTCCTTCCCATTTATCTGTCCATACTTTTCTGTCTCATTCCAATTCTCTCCCGTGTCCTTCGCGTTAAAAACTCTCTTCTAAAATAACTATAAATATTACAGGGTCCGTTTATCAAACCTTCTATCCGTTTTAAATCTGCATGCATCTTAAAACTTCCCTCTGGTACTGAAGTAGTGAACAACTTTTTCACTTTCACCGAAGTTTGTGCTGTGGCGAATTTTCGTGTCGGTTTTACGGGAAAAAATATATGTTTTCGAATCTTCATTCATGGATTTATTGGTTCTCTAGAGAAGTATCGTTTTTTTCCAAGGAAAGCAAGGTTTCTTTTTTTATTGGTATGATTGATGAAAATTTTACTTTGCTATTTTTGGAATCATTGTAATTATGTATCTATATCAGTTTTACACACGTTGCCATATTTATATCTATTGTAGGAGTGAAATCTACCATAACCATCATGTCTTACTGTTATTACCCTACTAGGAAGAATTGGCATGGAGGCGGGATAATGCGAACTGTAGAGAAAGTGCGATGAACATATCAGGATTCATATTCTC
>NC_051415.1:10144091-10144842 GCF_015228065.2 Penaeus monodon
AAATTTCACCATGTTGAAGAAAGTAAAGATTTAAAGTGTTTTTAATATTCGTTAGCTTGTAGTACCTCGGTAGAAAAATGAACGAATTATTACTTATAAAATCATTGCGATTAGGTACAGGCACTGTTGCCAACTACATTTTTCAAAATCCGCTAATCCGTCCTAATAAAAATCCACCAGATTATAGCAAATGCTCAAAAAAAAAAAAATCTAGATTCAACAAGAAAATTCGCTAGTCACAGATTTTACTCTGCCAGATCGACATTCAAATTCACTAGATTTAGCAGAAAAACCGCCAACATGCCACTCTGGGTACTTTTTTTGTCTATCCCTTTGCCTAAACATCCTAGCTCTGGGATGTAAAGTGAACATGTATAATTTTCTATTAAAAATTTGAAAAACTTGTGTTTCGTAATGGACTTTTGAGCACATTTCCATACATTTAACTTAAATTCTGTTCTATTCAATATTATTACTTATAATATAGTATCATTCCGTCAAAGTTATCATTGTTATTTCCATTAGGAGGAAATTAATATGAGTTTAGGGTAGATTTATGGTAGCGAGCCACAATTGCCTTGATCTTTGGTTTATTTTAAGTTTGATAAAAAATCATTAGTTTTCGGGGTAGCATGCGGGGAGTTTAGGGTAGATTGAAGATTTCTAAAATAAAATACAGTATATTTATAAAGATGATGTAAGGGGATCGATTAAAGCAAAAGGTAGTGAGGTTCGCTCTGAGTGTTGTCGA
>NC_051415.1:10144988-10145642 GCF_015228065.2 Penaeus monodon
CGACCATATCAATGTAGTGAAAATTTCTGACAAATAGTCCAGCTTTGAAACTTGCCCTGTATTATGAAAACATTTTGACCCGGCAGCAACCCACTACATCATTACGTCAATGAAGAGCATGGGGTCCACTGCATACTTCTATATTCTCTTTAAAATTCTAAATAACGTCTTGGTAATTGACACAATTCATATTTTAATAAGGTCGCTTGTATTAGTTGCATAAAAAAAAAACATAAAAGGCGAAATTCACGATCATGTTAAGCGCACTTTAACGTAATTGCCTTCGATAAATTACCTCTTTGCTTTTATCAAGTCTTGCCTAAAAAATCACGACGTTGCTACCAAAAGCCGTGTTTGTTAACGACAGCTATTCCATTATCCCAAGATCGACTTAGTTTCATTAGTGACTAAAAAAAAGAGGAAGAAAAATATGCAAACCAGTCACCTTGAATAAGAGTTCCCATGAGTTAGTTTAACGGATTTGTTCATAAAATTCTTCATGCTTTTGTAATATTCTGCCGCCCATGTTTTCCGCACAGAAACTTACTAATGCGCATGCCATGTTCAAATATGTAATATACGTCAGTTAAATGTCTAATTTATACAATCTTTGCACATCGACAAGCATGTGATAAACATTCACTTATGCTATAA
>NC_051415.1:10146078-10146732 GCF_015228065.2 Penaeus monodon
TCCTTTCAGTGTTACCACTCGCGTCTCTTGCCCCATGGATTTCTCTGCTTACCCGTTTGATAACCAAGTTTGTTACTTCAAAATGGAAAGTTGTAAGTGTTCATTATAATCCTGTTTGCGATGACAATTAAAGCCCAATGTTAAAAAACACCAATAATAGCAGTACCCAACGTAAACAAGAACATTGAGAGCATTACATTTACTTGTGTAAACATTCACAACGACTGCTTTTACGCTGAAATGTTTGTCTAACTCTTAACATGAATCTGTTAAAACGACTGTTATGCTTCAGATCAATTTACGGCCAAGCAAGTGTCCTACAACTGGTTCGACCCCCAGATTGGCCGTTCGCCCCAAATCCAATTGGGTCAATTTGACTTCGATTTCTACAGTGTTCAGCAGCAGAATACTTCACACCAGAACCGTGAGAGAACACGTTTTGTTCAGTGATGCATTTACGAAGGACCTTTTTTATTCCGTCTCTTTGCGTTGATGTGTGTATAAATCTTTAAGGTTGTGATGTCCATTGGCTTTGAAGTGTTATTGGTGAATTTTAGATTGATAAGTTTTTTTTTCTTTCTTTCTTTATAAAGACGAACATTCTGTTAACTTACTAATTATGCATATTATTTTGGTCACCAGATAAATATTAAG
>NC_051415.1:10146815-10147431 GCF_015228065.2 Penaeus monodon
TAACCTCATCAACATCACCCCTTTCCTTCGTCCTCTTTTGACCCTTTATAGTCACCACCATCACCGCATTCATTACCAATATCTAACACCATTCCTCTACTCTCTTTCACCAGGTTCCTACCCAACAGTAATGGTCGAACTAGTACTGCGACGTCGGATTGTGTACCATCTCATGAACACCTTCCTTCCCTCGGGTTTGTTTGTGATGGTGTCTTGGTTAACACTCCTGGTACCTCACCACCAAATGCCTGCTCGTATGGTGTTGACAATCACAACACTTCTTACCCTGGTCTCCATGTTTGCTGGCGTGAGGTATTGTACACTTTTGATTGTTTTTACTGGCTTAGCATTATATAAGTGCATGGTTCCTTCGAGTGTGTCACATCTCATAACGTTAATTTGATGAAATTTTCGTTTTCCTTTAACACGCTCGGGAACTACTTTATAGTGTAGAATTAGGATTTTAATTTTGGAGAACTCTAAATAAGATCTAGGGAATTTATGTGAAAATATTTATCACAGAAATTTGTTTGTAGGATTATATAGACAGCACGTGAGTGATGACTCATAGATTTTTTTAAATGCCAGTAATACTTGCTGTTACAAATATTGTCTC
>NC_051415.1:10147845-10147920 GCF_015228065.2 Penaeus monodon
TGTGAATATCACAAAAAAACATTATTATCCAAGCTTTTGTTATAATATTACTAACACTGTATAACAATGATGCTG
>NC_051415.1:10147969-10148493 GCF_015228065.2 Penaeus monodon
ACCTCCCACAGACAGGAAACGCCCAAAGTGTCTTACGCAAAGGCCGTCGACCAGTGGATGATCATGTGCGTTATTTTCGTGTTCTGTGTCCTCTTCGAGTTCACTGTGGTCATATTCCTCCACGAAAGGGGCAAAAGGACGTCGAAAGCGTCTGCAACGCCGCAGTTAGTCCAAGAGCGTCGAAATCAATACAATCCTACAAACCGGGGGAGGAATACTACGACTTCCTTCACCAACCATGCCTCCTCCTTCCTGAGGCATAAACCTGCAGCAATCACGCCAGCGGAGTCAGACTCTGGCGGCCGGACGCAGAGAGAGGGTCAGGAGGTGTGTGTGGATTGCTGGTCATTTACCTAAAAGGGTGTTTAGTTAAGGGATATTGTTCTCTTTTTTGAGGGAGGAATTAGGGTAAAGTTGACAGTTTTTTTTTTTTTTCAAAGAGAGAAATTCGGGCAAAGAGAGGAATTGGAGGTGACATTCGGCCACAAAAGTTTACGGAGGAATTTGATTATTTTTTGGGAAGA
>NC_051415.1:10148510-10148827 GCF_015228065.2 Penaeus monodon
CAGAGAGGAACCTTGGTCATAGGAAAGACACTAAGAAAGAAGTTTTTTTTTGTGTGAGATCATCCTTCGATTATTTATTATTTAATGCATTTCTTTTTATTCAGTGCTACTTGCGCAGGTTGTCTTCAGTATGGCCTGGTCATTCGCTCAGAATACAAGTCGTTGGTGTATGAAATGTCAGTCATTGATACTTTCACTCAAAATTATATAATGATTTCAGAAATTCCGTTTGCTTCTTGGACAGAGTTCACCGTTGCATATGAAAAAAGTTTAAATGATATGGATAAATCTTCTGGAGCTGATGCACTTCGCTTAAA
>NC_051415.1:10149104-10149711 GCF_015228065.2 Penaeus monodon
ACATCCCATTATCCGTTTGCCCCTTTATTCCACTTTCCATTTTCGTCGAGTAATCTTTTCATTTACTAATAGATGTTTAGATTATGCTTTTGTTTTACCTTTCCATTCAAGACGATTTGTGTTCTCAAAGAAATTACTGATCTTGGAAAGGTTTTTTTTTTTTTTTTACAGAAGATTAACACTTGTATGTTACATTCAAATAATTATGATTCACATTAACTAATCACACATAAAGAATATATATGTATAAGCACTTACACATACCCTCATATATCTTATAGCTCTGTATCTGTAGCTGCAGATGTCGCAATGCAAACCCGTAATAGGAATAATTTACTAACGGCTGTATCTCCTGCAATTTTTTTTTCACCAGGAAGCGAAGCCTGAAGCCCAAGAGACTGACATGAACGTATGGACATTGTGGGGGACCCGAGTCGAAGCCTGGAGCCCTGTTGCCTTCCCCATTGCCTTCATCATCTTCAATATATACTACTGGACAAAATGGCTTAGCATGAGAAAGTAGATGCTTTTCTGTGTGGACAGTTAGGGTCATTTCCGCTGCTGGCTAGTCTTACTGATGGTGCCATGCCATTGTCATTCTTAATGC
>NC_051415.1:10149739-10150390 GCF_015228065.2 Penaeus monodon
AGTACAAGTTAACAGTGTGTGATGAAGTAGCAATATACCAGTTCAGTAAGAAGTACCAGCGCGGGATCAAATCGTATAGTAAGAAGTCGACTCATGGTAAAATCAGATAAAAAGGAAGCAGGTCAAGACAAAATCATTAAGAATCTAAAGTAATACCATTTAAAACAGTATTCAAATACATTCCAACGATCAGCACTCTTTATGCAATTCAATTTTTCCTCGAGAAGTAACATTTTGCTGGGATATGATATTGACGTCACCTTACTTTTGACATAAAAAAAAAAAAAATGCAGAAAGCAGTTACATATGAGTATAAATATTTGATAACTAGTAAATATAAGTGTAGTGGGTATGGTTATAAAGTATGAATGGCAAAGAAGGGCAAATTCACAGGCTACGAGTAAAGAAACCGTGTAATTATTTAGAAAAAAAAAATTAGTTGAATTCCATAGTTTTGAGCAGGGGCTATGAGCTAAATGCAAATGATTAACAATGTAGAAATATGCGATGACAGCTGAATCAAAATAAAAGTATGTTTTCCTTGTCTTATTTAGTATGATTTATGTATGATTAAAAATATCTCCTGTGCCTCTACGTGATGTAAACCCCGATATAGGGTCTTTTTAACATTTTATCACAGCCATATTAGAT
>NC_051415.1:10151050-10151208 GCF_015228065.2 Penaeus monodon
TAGATTATGCAATAAAGACAGACAAAACAAGCCACTTAAAACATGAAAAGATCAAGTATGAAATAAACTTCCTTAACTAATCATGTATTTATATCAAATTTGAACTATTTAAAATAAAGTACAGGTATATCATACCAAAGTTTACAAAAAAAAAAAAA
>NC_051415.1:10151231-10151601 GCF_015228065.2 Penaeus monodon
CTTTAAAATTACTTGTTAGCAGTTCTCCAAAAAATAATTTTTTATTTATTCAATCATCTATGTTATATGTGAATTTTTATTTACTCCGCCTGTAGTTACAGATGATTCAATCTGGTAACTGAAAATTCAAATCAGTATTTTGAAATCACAAATAAAATTGTTTTACATTATTTCTTCAAGTAATGTTATTCTTAAATTAAAGTTGTAAACGATGCGATGTGACGTAGAGGAAAAATAAACAAGCAGACAAAGAAAAGGATATAATGCATTGATTCACAAAATGGATCTATGAATTCACTGATTCGAATTTTATTAAGTTCTCATACGATTCTCAGTCCATTGGAATCTTGGCTGGTGCAAGGACTTAGGA
>NC_051415.1:10151657-10151760 GCF_015228065.2 Penaeus monodon
CACGGGCTGAAATACCATATCATCGGAATGAAATTTTAGTCTGCGTCGAATGAGGAATCGGTTCGGAGCTTCATGGCGATTTTACTATATTCTCTTATAACAA
>NC_051415.1:10151877-10152143 GCF_015228065.2 Penaeus monodon
TAGACGTGTAGGCCTATATAGCTTTTTTCAATTATTGTCAGCTGGGATGGTAAGGACAAATTTATATTATGATTGTATTATTGATATTTGTCATTTTATTATTTCTGTATTGTTATCTCTTTAGAATATCCTATAGTCATCCTTTTACTTTTAAAAGAAAACCTTTGTATCAAAGAAAGTGAAAAAAGTTTAGGGGTAACAAAACTAAATTATATTTATAAATAGTTTAACGTACAATATTTTAGCTTTTTGTTTGTCACATCGAA
>NC_051415.1:10153726-10154027 GCF_015228065.2 Penaeus monodon
ACTCCCACTTCCTCTCATAAAATCCTCCAGTGATTAACGCAGCGCCTCCCCCCACGGCGCCGGAGCCCAGGTCGGCCGACTCGCGAGGCTCAATTGTACGCGAGCGGCGGTCGAAACGGAAGCTTTCTGCAGATAAATATCCGTAGGGCGAACTCGAGCAAACACAGACCCATTCATACAGTCCACCGCCGTCACATCGAGGGGTTAGAAATGGCTTTTGTTCAGACAGACATTTGATCTTCGGAACTGACGAGGCTCTTGGTGGCTGGCGTTGGGGAGGGGGGGGGCGGTGAAGGGGGGC
>NC_051415.1:10154472-10154949 GCF_015228065.2 Penaeus monodon
CAGTATGTGAGAAAAGACAATTTTCACATATAGCCATATGGCACATAATCCTTTATTCTCCAGCACATTTTCTTTCTTTTTTCCTTTTACTATTCCTTCCCCTCTCTACTGTGTACCCCAAGGCAAAGGAGAAATATAACCCCCTCCCACAACCTCCCCCCGACCCCTCTCGCCCTCCCCGCCGTAACCCTCCGCCTCCCTCTCTTCATCCCACACGAGTCCTCATCTCCCTCTCCCACACTCACTCTCTCCTTCGTACCCTCCTGCTGCCACCACCAACCCTCCATTCCCCTGCCTCCGTCTCCTTTCCTCCTCCCCAACAACTCCCCACCCCTTCCCCCATCCCCGCTACGAGAGTCTCCCCGACAGACAGACAGGAGCGGATGCAGCAGGGCGGGGCTCGCGCGTGGCTGTCAGTCATCCGCTTGTATGACACGCGCTGAGTATGAATGTCTCGCAATACACTTTATCACAAGC
>NC_051415.1:10156338-10156565 GCF_015228065.2 Penaeus monodon
GAAGATCAAATTTAAAAATAAGTTGAGATTTTAAACAACTATCAGTGTACACCAACCACCTCATATACTATTATGACCATCTACTGAGGACTTCGGGATTTCAATTTTTAAAAATCGTATAAACAAATGAAAACATACAGTGGGACAATAATCGAGTTATATGAACATTTGAAAAGAAAATATAATAGCATTCTTTTGTGTGAATTGCTTTTGTGGTAGTGATGGAT
>NC_051415.1:10156775-10157499 GCF_015228065.2 Penaeus monodon
TGGTCCTCGAGGGCGAGCACTTGGTCCTAGTGAGCCGCTACGCCGGAGCCACGCTCAGGCGCTGCGCCGAGAACAAGCTGCTCTCTCCCGCCCAGTTGGACAACGCCCTCGAGTAGCTGCTTGCCGCCCTCCACCGCATGCACGCGGCCGGCGTGGCGCACCTCGACCTCCGCGACGAGAACGTGTGCGTGGCCGTCCACGACGACCGAGTAACAGTGACCATCATTGACTTCGGTCTCGCTCACTTCGACTACCAGCGCCGCTTCCCCAACAACATCCAGGAGGACCTTGACGACCACCAGACACTCGTCGACGAGTTGCCAGACCTCCTGTTGGACACTCCTGCTTCCGAGGACGAAGCCAGCGACGAGGACGACCTTAGCCGGGAATCCATGCTCGCCTCTGACCAAGCTTCCCAATCTCGGACACTCCTGCTTCCGAGGACCAAACTAAGGACGAGGACGTACTCGACCATAGGCTTGCCTCCGACGAAGGAGGACGAGTTGGCCGAGGAGGACGAGGAAGCTGGCCAATTCGAGAACGAACTTCCAGCAGAGGAAGGTGAGGAGGACAGCCGCAGGGAGATCTTGGCTCAGTGAGGCTGCAGCTTCAGAAGCTCTCTCGAGGAGGCAGCGGAGGAGACGCCCAGGATGAAGAGTCAAAGTGCTTTCAATGCGTGTGTGTTTACATGGTTTATTATTACAATTAACATTATTACTGTCGT
>NC_051415.1:10158491-10158774 GCF_015228065.2 Penaeus monodon
TAGATGCATATACTACGCAAATTGCCCCAGTATTTCAATTGATAATACGACTTTCATTCTTATCTACCTGTCTACTGATTCATATTTTGCCTTTTGAAGATTACATAGATTATGGTTAATGAAGATTAACACTCCATATATTAAAAATACGAATGACGAACATGTTTCCTGTTGATACAAATAATCCTTGTGCATGTCAACCGCATAATAGAGGTGGTTTGTAATATAATACCAATGATTAACTAAGGTTTCACTCTTAAGTTTATCAAGAACAACTATGGTC
>NC_051415.1:10159022-10159256 GCF_015228065.2 Penaeus monodon
TATGGTCTAAAATGCACTTGCAGAAATTATATCAACTATACTTACCTCCACACCTGCCGACAAAAACTAAATTTACATAAATTTACCCTTATCTGTGATATTCGTAAAGGTGTCAGTAATGCACATCATGTTGGGTACAATAGACTTGGAAATTTGAGAAAGCTTCTTATAGAAATTACATTTGGAATATGATAAAACATTTATGTGTAAAGTGTATAATTAGAACAAGAAAAT
>NC_051415.1:10159570-10159653 GCF_015228065.2 Penaeus monodon
TTCATATGCAAGTTGCAACCAGGTAGTGTTTGGCCCATTGCAATAGCATCGTCCTACTGAGGATATGTTTTCGTGAAACTCAT
>NC_051415.1:10161166-10161414 GCF_015228065.2 Penaeus monodon
CGTGATTTGAATCCAGGTCAGAAGAGGAAATTCAAGGTCAAAAGGTCAGGAATGTAGGGGAAACGAATATATTTTCGCCGTTAGTCAAATAGCTTTTTAACATATCGCTTCGCTCTCAATTAATAACCTGTACAAATTATTTTATTAATTCACCTATGCTTGTTAATATTGGACCAACTATTTTCAAATGAATAATGGAAACTAAGCTGATATACAAATACATAAAATTCATACACACAAACCCCACG
>NC_051415.1:10161584-10161659 GCF_015228065.2 Penaeus monodon
CCCAAAACACTCATGCCATGCACAACATACACACACACCCCAAAACACCACACACACACACAAACCCCCCCCCCC
>NC_051415.1:10161678-10161968 GCF_015228065.2 Penaeus monodon
CTCCACACACCACATACACATATTCACCCTCCCTCCCCCTCCCCCTCCCGTTGTACAAAACCCCGGAGAGCGCGAGGAATGACTTTCTCGATTCAACAATTTCAAGAATGTCCCTAAGACAATTGTACGGGGTTGGAGACGGCAGCGTACACTACCTCCTTTTATATTTCAAGGCTCTAGTACTACGACTTGCAACGTAACATATTTAGCACCATGACCTCTCACCACACGCATTTTATTTGTGTATGGGCGATGCATTGTGTGGTATTGCGTTTAAATAGTTACAACCA
>NC_051415.1:10162337-10162779 GCF_015228065.2 Penaeus monodon
AGCCAGGAAATAGCCCAGATTCCATACAGAACCAATTTTTTTTTCTTCCGATTATGCTAATTCCCAAATACAATTATTTTAGTAAATAATTAGGAATCCATCCCTCATATTTTTTTTTCCATTATAGGAAATACCAAAGATCCTCGGATATTTGATTTTTATAGATTATGATAATTTCTCGCATAATCGAATAGCAAATGAAATCCACCGTGTGTAGTAAAGATTAAAATCCTAACCTGCAACGTCACGTCCAAGATGTCAGCTGTTTAAAGCAAGTCTTTGATTTTTTGAAATTTTGATCTCGTTCGCATGACTTGTGTATTTTTTGTGTTGGTGAGATGGAGGGGGGGGTAGGGGAGGGGGGAGGAGTGTTTGTATTGGAGGGGAGATTTTGGGGTGGGGGGGGGTTGTATGTTGGGGGGGATATACGGTGAGAAGGGGA
>NC_051415.1:10162929-10163134 GCF_015228065.2 Penaeus monodon
TACCCCTGTCTTTGGCTATATAGGTCCCCTTGATTTTTTTTTTTTAAAAGTAAGTTTTTCCGTTTCTTAATTTTTTTTGGGAAATTTTTTCACTGCCCTCTCACCAACGTTTTTCAATGAATTTTACATCTCTGCAAGAAACTTTTTATACAAATAAGCGGCTAAGTGGCAAATGAATAGATGATTTTAAAAATTTCATAATAGC
>NC_051415.1:10163313-10163469 GCF_015228065.2 Penaeus monodon
TTTAAATTTCTATTAACGTATGACGAATAAATAATAAATGAAGAATTTGTAAACCATAAAAAGATGTATAGAAAAATTCAAAAAAATTAAAAAAAAATTTTTTTTTACAAAAAACTTTAATCTAGGGACCGCTCTTCCCCAATTCAAATATAACAC
>NC_051415.1:10165675-10166041 GCF_015228065.2 Penaeus monodon
ACTTAAATTAAACACCCCCAAAAGAATGATATCAACAGATAAAAAAGAAGGAACTTCAATTTTAAAGAAAACATAAATTTTGGAAAAGATTCTTTATCTGATTTTGTTAAAAAGAAAATCAAAAGGGCTTTTGCCAAATTTCGAAAGGTTCAAAGCGGGTAGGGGAAAAAACCCAACTATCCCCAAAATCTATTGAGTTGGGGTATTTTTTGGGAAAATTTTTACTTAATCAATTTTATGAATAAATTTACGCATAAAATAAAGGTAAAAAAACGATTATTAAAAAATCATTTCCGAAGTCGGGGGTTAGCGTCGCATTTGGGTCATTTGCCGACCCGTGAATACGGTTTGGGTATTTGAGTAAAC
>NC_051415.1:10166287-10166514 GCF_015228065.2 Penaeus monodon
CGTGCGCAAAATGCATTTATATTACTTAATGAATATCTAAAAATGTATAAACTCCCTACGCCTACCCAATTAAGGATTAAAAAGAATGAAACCAAAAAAGAAATATACAACTTTACTGCATTAGTTTTTTTTGGGCAGTTAGGCTAGTATGTTTTTGCTTAACATTTAACCCTTTTTTAAAATATTACATGTCAGACACAAACAACGTTAACAGGAACAAATTTCCC
>NC_051415.1:10166643-10166823 GCF_015228065.2 Penaeus monodon
GGGGGGGGGTATATTTTTTTTTTTTATACATGTAAGGGGGTTTTTTTTTTTTTTATTAATGATTAAAACTTTGTTTTAATCAAAATCAAAACGTGGGGGAGAAATGCCCTTTTATTTAAACCCACGAGAGAAAATTTAAAATCAGTCTCATCATCAGATGCCTTTTTTTGGAAAAAAATC
>NC_051415.1:10166849-10167032 GCF_015228065.2 Penaeus monodon
GGAAAAAATATTTTGACCCCCAAACCATGTGTAACGAATTTTAAAATAATGTGTTATAAAGAGGGTGAAAAAAGCATTTGTTATTATATAGTCCATTTTCTTTTTAAGCAGAAAAATAAAATAAAAAAAATGTACATATATTTACTTTTCTAAAGGTAAAGCATTAGGCTTACAATGGGATCG
>NC_051415.1:10167092-10168110 GCF_015228065.2 Penaeus monodon
TAAAATAAATGATTTTTGGATTTTGTTTTATGGCAGTGCAGTATTTTTTGGTTCTGCTTTTAATTGTTTTTTATTTTTTTGATTTTTTTTGGGGGGGGGGGGTTTATTTTGGCTTGGGGGGGGACTGGGGGAGGGTAGGCAAATTTTTGAGAAATGTTTTTTTTTTTTTTTTAGAAAAGAATAGTTTTTTGTGTTTCTTTGTAGAAAAAAAAATTTTTTTTGGAAACCCATGATAATAATCCTTATTCTCGCAATTGTTATCTTTAAATTTCAAAAGCCATTTTTTTTTAGACCGCTTTTGCCTGCATTATTTTATTATTCATTATGTGGTTATTAGAAGAAAAAAAAGTAGGCAGTGTGATGTTTTTTTCTCTTTTTCAAAAGTTCGTATTTACTTTTAAGATAAATATCAGCAAATAAAAAGAGAAAAACAAAACAAAACAAAGAAATGAAGAAAGAGTTATGTTTTTTGCCCCAAAAGCCTTGAAAAAGCCAAAAAAACCCAAATGATTTATAATCACGTAAGAGTCTCATTTTCCCCTTAAGAAAAGAACCTCGTTTTTCCGAGTGGAGGTTTAACTAGGGCATACCCGGGTCACATTCAAACAGTCATTTATTAAATATTCTAATAATCATGAGGAAATCACCACGCGATTTTCTAGCCGGGGGATCATCCTCAGATTTTAAAAAAAAGACCCCCTTTGGGCCGTGATAAAAAACCACAAAAAACACGCACGCACGCAAAATACATTTGACACAGTCTGAATGTGCAAGGGGCCATGTCACGGTATAATTTTCCATGAAAAATTGGGAACGAGCACTTTTTCTTCTAACCCTAAGCAGGGACACTTCGAAAACCCAAAAGTTATTAAAAAGTAACAGTGAAAGATTTTTTTTCGTTTATAAGATTTCTTGTGAAAAATATTTGTATGTATGTTTCGAATGCTTAGCTTTTTAATGTAAAGACACATGTAGGTATACATACAGAAACAGGTACATGGGCAGAGAGGGGGGCGGG
>NC_051415.1:10168473-10168661 GCF_015228065.2 Penaeus monodon
ATTGTGTGGGTAATTTTAAACGCAACAAACTACGCTTCTGGGGTTGCTTAATCAGAAAAAACCTCAACAACAACACTGCGTTAAGAACTGTTGGTCTTTGTGTTCGGATAATAAATCATTCTCTGTTCATTTCACTCAATCAGGACAAAAAAAAAAAAAAACAAGTAACGATTGTAGTTTTTTGAGAC
>NC_051415.1:10168692-10169508 GCF_015228065.2 Penaeus monodon
TTGAAACGATTCACTAGTTAATACAATAAAAGAAAATTATTGAAATGTTGATTGTAGCAAGAAAAATAAAATCAGATAGTAACCACTTCAAAACTGTCACTTGACAAAAAAAAATATATATATTGTGTTTTTCTTGTTCTTTCTTAAGGATATTTATTTCCTATTTCGTCTTTGAGAAAAACGGAAATAAGTTTGAGCGATAATTTATCATAAAATTTCTTCATTAGTATTATTACTGTTTTTTTCAATCTAAGGCTTCTCTTTGTTTTGTGTTTTTCTCTCTCTTTTTCATCGTTTTCTACCTTTTCTCTTGCATTCTATTTCTTCTTTCTACCTATTTCCCTTCTTTGTCTTCACATGTTTCTTTTCTTTCTCTTCCTCTTTATCAAATTTCTCTTTTAATTTTTCTCCGTCTCTTTCTCTGTTCTATTTTTATTTTTATTTTCTCTCTTCTGTTTTTATATTGTAATTGTGCGTTATTCCCTTTTTTCGCTATTCTCTTCTTGTCGTATTATTTCCTTACTTTTCTTTATTCTTTCTTTATCCTTTCCTTTTCCTTTCTTCCTTCGTTTATTCACTGTTCTTCTTTCTATCACTGTTCTTCGCAACGGATTCGTGTTTATCAAATTCGACTAAACTTTATCACCATTTTCTTTCTCACTTTTCGGCAGAATGTCACTTACCGCTTTTTTGTCCATAACTTTAACTCAAGGGAGGAAAGTGTGTTGTCTTACAGGAGAGATTGTGAATCTGATGGAGAGGATGAAAATAGAATCATTTGGTGTGACAGTGACTTGAAGAGGCTAGAGACAATCG
>NC_051415.1:10169640-10169748 GCF_015228065.2 Penaeus monodon
GCTTAAGCTCTTCCTGACATCACAGGTAAGCTCGGGTAAGCTCTTTACTTCCTTTTCGACATCAAAAAACTCGTCTTAATTTCCTGACTAGACACGAGCTTTATTCTT
>NC_051415.1:10171148-10171248 GCF_015228065.2 Penaeus monodon
TTGGTGTGAAGGAATGGTGCCGTATCCATTCAATAATACTGTACACATTCCCAATGAAAAACCCACACATATACACAAAAACAACAGGACACACACGCCC
>NC_051415.1:10171337-10171477 GCF_015228065.2 Penaeus monodon
AAGAAAGACATAAGATATGAGAGATACAACACAGCAAATCTAATGAGAATAAAAATGTTACGCCATTCATTACCACTGTCACAAGTTATAAATTATTAGAAATATTTCCAAAATCAAAGCCCTATTAGAACTTATACAGA
>NC_051415.1:10171678-10171815 GCF_015228065.2 Penaeus monodon
ATTGGGAAGTGTCTTTTCCACCCCCAAAGAAAATTAAAGACGATGTTTCACCATTAAATAGAGTCACTTTTTCTATCGACCCCAAAGGCGACTTGGGTTTTTGTAGGGGAAAAGTTTCGTTTTGAAAACGTTTTGCA
>NC_051415.1:10171869-10172544 GCF_015228065.2 Penaeus monodon
TTTTCCCTTTTTGAATAGATGGTCTGTGTTCACTGCCCACAGCACGTTTTAAAGAGATTTCTTTTTCATAAAAACTTTTCTTTCACATATACACATACCCCTTTCCCCCTAAATTTTCTGTCCTTTTTCTTTTCCATCCCCCCCTTTCCTCCCCTTTCCCCTCCCCTCCTACCCCTTTTCCCCTTTTCCCCCCCCCTTTCCCCCCTCCCCCCCTCCACCCCCCCCCTCTTCTCCACCGTTCCCCCTCCACGCCTTCTTCTCCCCCTTTCAGAAAACCCCTAAACACAAAAATTCCCAGGGCGGGCCCCAGGTAAAAACGCCCATCCCCATCACGCGGCACGAGAACCGCCCCCCCAACACTAGTCGCTGGATTCGGGGAGCCCGAGGTGTGCCGGGGAAACTGTGCCAAAGGGGTTTGGGGAAGGATGCGAGAAAGGGTGTCCAGGGGCGGCCCTCCCTCCCCCATGTACTGCGGGATTGGGTGGTGAAAGGGGGGGGCCTGCTCGACGCCGTACCGTGCTCTGGGGGGGGGGGGGAAGGCGTTAGCTTAGTTTCAATCCTTTGTTTAAAATGCTTATTGTATCGAGTAAAAATAAAATTTTGTGTGGCTGGGTCCCTGTAAAAAAATAATAGTAACACAGAAGCAGCATGGTAATAAATTTTTCCCGTTCATTT
>NC_051415.1:10172585-10172843 GCF_015228065.2 Penaeus monodon
ATTTGTCGAAATTTTTATTTATACACCAACAGTTATCCGTTCCTCCTTTTCCTTTTTTTCTACCACTTTTTAACACCCTTCTTTCACCTCTTTTTCATAATCCACTCAGCACCTCGCTTTATTATAAAAATTCCTTTAACTCTATCTGCAAAGGAAACTGTTTTGTTGATACTCAGATTATAAATTTTATGTATCTCCCAATTTTATAACCTCTGTCTGGTTCATGTAAAGAAGGTGAAGGAAGGGAAAAAGGGGGGG
>NC_051415.1:10173279-10173437 GCF_015228065.2 Penaeus monodon
ATGACGTTGATGACAGCGATAGTGGGAACGGCGAGGAAAGAAGATCAAAAGAGAAAGACAGTGATAATAATGACGTAGCAGCACGGAAAATAAAGATGAGGAGTGAGGCCAAATGAAAAGGACAAAACAGTGAAAGAAGAAATATCTGACGAAAGGAC
>NC_051415.1:10173541-10173923 GCF_015228065.2 Penaeus monodon
GAGAGAGAAGCCGCATCTGACATTCAAAAACAATCACCTTCCACTGTAACATCTCTAACGACCTAATCGGCTCTAACGACCCATAAGTCGTCCTCTCCCCCCTCCCTCTCCCCCCCCCCCTCCCCCCTCCCCTCTCCCCCCCCCCCTCTCCCCCGTGGTCCCTACGACCCCCCTTCGTCGCTCCTTTGACTCTCCCCCGCCCCCTGCCCCTCCCCCCTCCGCCGCCCTCCCCTAATTCCCCTCCTCCTCCCCTTCTCCTCCTTTCCCTCACCTTCCCCTCTCCTTCATCTTCCCTCCCCCCTTTTCCCCCTTTTCCTTCCCCCCCCCCCCCCCTTTTCCCGAATCCAAAACAAGATGCGATGGTTAGAATCCGCCCTCCCCC
>NC_051415.1:10174101-10174253 GCF_015228065.2 Penaeus monodon
CCCCTGTGTTTGGGGGGGTTGGGTTCTTTTATTTTACCCTCACTTTCCCCCTTTTCCCCCCCAAAATTTTTCCCCAAAAATCTCCACAATCTTTTTTTAAAGTTTTAAAAAAATTTTTAAAGATGCTTTTTTTTTTTCCCTCCCCCCCAAAA
>NC_051415.1:10174465-10174543 GCF_015228065.2 Penaeus monodon
CATTCCCTTCCACTTTCTTAATACCCCTATTCTTTCTTTAAATTTTTTTAAATTTTTCCCCCCATATAAAAATTTTTT
>NC_051415.1:10174658-10174782 GCF_015228065.2 Penaeus monodon
TTGGGGGGGGGGCGGAAAAAGTGTAAAAAATTCCCCCGGAAATTTGAAAACAATGTTAACCAAAAAATGTTATGTGGATTGTAAATCCCGATAAATGTAATTTGGGGGGGGGGCTTGCTTTTCC
>NC_051415.1:10175606-10175894 GCF_015228065.2 Penaeus monodon
AATTTTAAAACCCTCTAAAGAAAACCCCCGCAATAAAACCCCCTCTCTTTTTGAACCTTCCTTTCCTCCTTTTAAGGGGAAAAGTTTCGCCCCAAACCATTGTAAGCCTCGACTGGCTCGCCCCTTTTAAAACGGCCGCGAAAGTGTGGGGGCCTGTGTTTTTTAGCAAATTTTTCCCCCTTGATGCTAAATTTTTTAATTATTGGGGGGAGAATATGACGCTGAGAATTTTTTTTGGGGGTATTAGAGGGGTTTTGAGATAAAAAATGAAAAAATAATCGCATTATC
>NC_051415.1:10175958-10176113 GCF_015228065.2 Penaeus monodon
AAAGGGTTTTTGGGATCTATTTCTATTCTAACCCCAAAGTTTCAAGGTTTCATATCCATTGAAATTTGACAATTCATAAAATTGGTTCTTCTTTTAATTTTTCCACTAAATTCTTTGCGCGTCGTAATTCCGGAAGGGTTTCCCCTCGGGCCTTC
>NC_051415.1:10178811-10179455 GCF_015228065.2 Penaeus monodon
CAACTGTGACTTTTAGGCTCAAGACTGGCAAGATATTTGGATTTTGGGGCAAAAAGACCCACTGGTAACCCTCTTTCTCTGACTGCTACGGTTCCTCGATGAGTCTCAGTTAGATGTCCTGGAATCAGACAAGGAAGGCAAGGAATCAAAACACAGGTTAGTGTAGGTTGATCTTGAGATGGAGTGCGATGCTCGTCAGTGATTCATCGATACAGTAAGAATTACAGAATTACCGTAACGGTGTTGTCAATGATTTTTTCCCATGTAGCGGGGTTAGCTTCGCCGGGTTCCCGCGGTACTCAAAGCCACAAGTCACATGGGAAATTCACCTTTATTCCCGAAATGCAGAAGGCTTTGTTTATCGGGACCCCACGCTGTCTGACATTGAATGGGGACGGGGGACATTTGAATAGACATGTCAATTGAAGGGTCACAAGTCATAGACGTATGCACAGGGCTCCGAATCGAGGAAAATGACCCCTATGCTACCCGTAGAGAGGGTGGTTTTCCCCGTGCGATCTCGCGGATTCTTAATTTTGTCCGTGGCGGCCGTGTATTTATATCAATTTTACAGATGAATATACATCTGAAATGAACTCCTGGTGTTCCTTCAGCCATGATGTGACTCCGGGTTTTATGAGGTT
>NC_051415.1:10179548-10179791 GCF_015228065.2 Penaeus monodon
TTCAACTACTTGTACTCTCTTTTCACCTTAAGAAACACTCTTTAAGATCCTTCTTTACGTCGCGTGCGTTCTAAGGGGTTTGGATCGCACTCATCACCCTGCTCTTCCCTGGCTCACATCGCTCTCCACTTAAAGACGTGAATTTCGGTGTACTTTTTATTAATCATTTCAGGATTTGTGGGAAAAATGCTTGGTGTGATAAATTATTCTTGATTTTACAGTAATGGTTGTAAATTCACAGTA
>NC_051415.1:10185223-10185449 GCF_015228065.2 Penaeus monodon
GAATTGTTAGCGTCATGATTCACATGCAACTAATGAGGTTCGAGTCACAGCGTTCAATCAAAACCGCCAACCACAGCCAGATGGTCCGTTTCCAGTGATTTATTGATTATTCGCAGATCGACTGGCCGGCGGGGCGGGAGAGAAACAGAAAGATAAATAGTGTAGATAGATGGAGAACAGAGCGAAAAAGAGTCAATAAGGGGAGGGAAAAACTGCTGTGGTGATG
>NC_051415.1:10188380-10188581 GCF_015228065.2 Penaeus monodon
CAAGACGGAGAATATCACCCAGCAATCCACGAGGAGCATAAAGGGGTTCTAATCCCTTTATGAATTCGAGCTTGCCTTTCATTCCTTATTCTGCGAGAAAACACGAGAAGCTCCTCTATGCTGTGGACATCAATACGTTCATTTTACCATCCTTGAGACATGACAATAATAACGCGGAAGCCTTCGATATACGTGAGGCGA
>NC_051415.1:10188608-10189375 GCF_015228065.2 Penaeus monodon
GGCGAGAAGGCGGGAGAAAGAATTAGCCATCTGTGGCAAAGCCTCCTCGAAGGGCGATCTAATCCCTCTCAAACGACAAGGATTATCAACTCTGAGACCCGAGGCGTTATGATTGGTCCCGATGAATAACAGTATGAATACCAAATGAATTACGTTACGTGGTTAATCAAATCAAAATAGACTTTTATTCGGGCGTACTAATCTCCAAATGGCCAACCTGATCGTGTTTGCTTACGCGACCCGGACCTAAGAGAGCCACTCGCGTACGGAGGAATCGCACCCTTATCGTTACCCTGCGGAGAGGTCGTTATTGATTTCCCGAGCACGATTTAGGTTCCGCCATTCTTCCTCATTCAATTTGACGCGATAGATTTTCGGGAGGGATTTCTGAGTATTCTCAACCTTCTGTCGGGACGCCGGAAGGACCAAAATCGCTGCTTGTGGGGGAAGTTATTAAGATATTGAACGATAATAGTTGTGCTAAGAATAAGGGGTGGGGCGGCCGGTAGCTCGTGCCAGAGGTACGATGAGTTACAGAATTAATATAATATTTTTTTCTCCCTTTCTCTTTCATATGCAGTTTTCGAAAGGTTTAAATATTGTAGATATTGGAGAGATAGAAACTATTACCTCATATTATATCTCATGAGATTATAATTATTTTTTCTACTTCTCAGTTTTCGAAAGTTTCTGAAACACAAAATAAAAACAAGATATATTATTTTCTCTGCGTCTAAAATGCTGTTCTCGAAAAACACTTTTATTTT
>NC_051415.1:10189409-10189589 GCF_015228065.2 Penaeus monodon
CGCTTCGTTCTTATGAAGACCTAATAAATAATTATGATATGTAATTTAACTTACGATCACTTTGATATTAAAAAATGCTAATGTACATTAAATGTAGTATTGTATTTGCAGACGCTATAAATAAAAAGAAAGCGATGATTTTTATATTAGAATAAAACATAAGAATAAAAGCATTTTTGG
>NC_051415.1:10190013-10190501 GCF_015228065.2 Penaeus monodon
ACAACCGTTTTGGAAATTACTGTTCAACACTAAGATTCACACTCCTGCATTCACAATAAGATTCGTCCCTAAAATTCCTGGATATTAAAACATAACTTTCACTCATGGGAAGTAGGCATCTTCCTTGTCTTGTCTTTATTATTCATTCTCTTTTACTTCCTTCCTTTATTCATATCCTATCCAATCATCATTGAAACCTGAGTAGAAGCCACTCACACCACACATCGGTAAAGGAACATCCCCTGTCCCCCTGATATCACGAAAGGGGTTAACAAGGTAAACACACATTGTACAATAGTTAGGGCTAAGTTACGGCCATACAAGTAAAACGTTTTCAATTCTAATTGACCGAGAATAACTAAATTGGTTTAAGGTTATTGTATTTTGGGGATATTGTGATGTAACAATTTAGTGGGCGTGTGTATATACTCTGGAAATACAGAGGAGAAAATAGTTAGAGCAAGAGGTCGGTCTGTTTCTCTTCCCAG
>NC_051415.1:10192401-10192488 GCF_015228065.2 Penaeus monodon
GCAAATGTAAACAAAGAGATTATTAATATCTCTCTGCCTTTTTCCTTTCAGTCTCTCTATCTCTTTCCCCTTATTCATTCCCCTCGT
>NC_051415.1:10193299-10193931 GCF_015228065.2 Penaeus monodon
TCCTCCCCCCTAAAGGACTAAAGTGGAAGAACCGTTCGAAATACCGGGGTTTCAAGAGGGTACCAGAAGAGGGCGTAAATGTTCGTGTGCTTTTAAGGAAATTGGGGTGTGACACAAAGCCGCCATTGAAGTTGTTGAGAGCGCCATGCTAAATTACCGTACTTCACCCTTGGTTGCCAAGATTAAAGTTTTATGCCTTATATATTTGGTAGCCGCGAGTGGCATGTAAGCTTTGGTAGGAGGATGAATTAATGTAGACGAAGGCTGTTGAAAGGACAGAAAACATATCTCAGTTATAATTACAAACTACATTCTTTAAAAAAAATGCGCACGAAATAGTCAGGCAGAATATGAAATGGCAACCCCGCCTTTCAGCATTGAAATGGCGGGAAATTAAACCACTCGAAATGTATCCAACTCCTTAATATTACAAAGGAATCGAGTGAATTCTTAAGTACAATCAAGAACAGGAAACGTTTTAACACTAAAATCTCTTTCCTTCCCGTCGCGTGCCTTTGCGGGTTTAAAAAAGAGACTCGGCGAGAGAATTGCTCCCTTGTAGATAGCTACGGTACGAGATCAATCAATGACGGGCTCGTGAAACCGACAGTGTGCTTTTTTCCCCCTAATCA
>NC_051415.1:10194393-10194681 GCF_015228065.2 Penaeus monodon
CATTCCCAATTTTCCTTTCCACACCTGTGATTATGATCACCTTTCTGTTCTCTCCCTTCCTTTACTCCTCATTTCTACTCTTTGCTTGCTGAATTAGAGATGCTCAAGCCTCTCACTTCAGGTTTTAGTCCTTGTCTCTTGCGTCGGTCGCTTGTTGCGAAACTGCAGTTGCATATTGCAAATGATGCTGCTCTCGCTTGTGTTTTTGTTTCGTGTGCGCATCCTTACATCCCTTACACATACAGACAAGTTCGTTTATGTATCCATGCCGACATGTACAGTATGCGT
>NC_051415.1:10196789-10196867 GCF_015228065.2 Penaeus monodon
AATGCAGAATATCGTACATGATTAATGCAAAAGCTGCAAACCTTACGACAGCTGCAACGGATTTCATCTCATCATCAG
>NC_051415.1:10196940-10197446 GCF_015228065.2 Penaeus monodon
TTCTATCTAGTCTACGTAGAAAAAAAAACCCGCGATATACTCCGTCTCATTAAATCTCCCATCGACCAAGCATACACTCAGAATATATTAATATAGTCTTGGAAAGCCAGCTTGAATTAATCTTTATTCGTTGTGTTGACATAAGACGCGAAAATTTACATTTGATATCTGGGGGTTTGCTCCCTGTTTGCCCAAAACCAAGATCTAATTTACTTAACGTAAAATGGTCAATATACATAAGAAAAAAATATAGATTAATTCAAATGAACCCCACATAATTGTTTCAAAGAGTTGGATCCGATCCGCAGTGGAGAAAGATGGGATCCAACCTTATCATTCATAAAACAGAATAGATGATTTGACGCGATGTAGATTTTCCTTTGTTCCGCAGCCATGCCTCTAAGCTTTTCTTTTTACGTTCCTTATATATTCATTCGTTGATTTATCCGAGCTGCAAATGGCATTCATTATTAATGCGATGTGGCAATGATTGAGAGACCAGATCA
>NC_051415.1:10197673-10198052 GCF_015228065.2 Penaeus monodon
TTAGACCTAGCCTTCGAGGTTTCACAGAAGATTCAGGGTTTGCTTAATGCCATAAAATGTTTCAACGCAGTAAGAAAAAAAAGGTAAAATTTAGTACGCTCTTCTCGAAAAGAATCATAGAAAACGTGAAGTTCAGCTCCATTCACAAATTAAGATGAGAAAGGAAAAAACAGTTTAATTAAAGATAACCAAAGGAAATTAGTATATAGTCAAGCTTAACAGAAATATGTATCATTACTACAAGCATCAGGAAGGTGTCCTAAAGGTGTACAGGAAGAGAACAGTCGAAGATGTGTTGCGTTTCATTACTAAAGAGAGAAACTCCATTTGGCTCCGTTTCTACTTCATGACAAGATCCACTCAGATAAACAATAGCAAC
>NC_051415.1:10198505-10198572 GCF_015228065.2 Penaeus monodon
ATTCTCTCAACGTCAGCTTAGAAAATTCACTGCAATTAATTGTACACCATATCGGGCCAGCATTGCA
>NC_051415.1:10198640-10199284 GCF_015228065.2 Penaeus monodon
CGACATAATTCAGAGAGAACGATTGTCTTTTGTCCCTCCAGAGGCTTAAATAAGAGAAATGAAATCATGAAAGTGAAAAAAAGACATAGAAGTTAAGTAGATGAAAATACGAGAAGATGAGTTAAGAAGCGAGATTGGAAACGAAGGAGAATGGGAAAAAAGACGAAAGTAAAGATAGAAGATAGATAAAGAAAGAATAAAGAGAAGTAGTAGAAGAAAAAAAGGATTAGAATCATGATGATAGAAAGAAACAGAGGAAGAGAAGCGATAATAAAACAAACGAACAAAACGAACGAAAGGGAAGTAGAGAAAGAAGCAGAGAAGTGGAAGGAAATAGAAAAGTAAGGAAGAGAAAAGGAGGAATAAAAGAGAAAGCAGAGGAGATAAATAACAGGAGAGAGAGAGAGCAAAAAGAACAAGCAGATCCTAGAAAAAAACAACAACGAAAAAGGAGATGCAGAAAAAACAAGGAGAAAAAGAATAAGAAGAAAGTAAGAGAAAGTCTAGAGTGAAGAATAACAGGAATAAGAAGAACAAAGAGAAAAGACGCAAAAGGGGAAGAAGAGATTAGAGAAAGAGGTAGAAAAATAGAAAGAATAAGTACTCATTATAGTGATTATAAGTTGAAAATAATGTTTATAATG
>NC_051415.1:10199331-10199791 GCF_015228065.2 Penaeus monodon
GGGGAAGGGGGGGGGATAGAGATGCGGATAAAATGGTACCTTCTGTGCGGTACTATTTTGTACAGGGGAAGGGATACGTATATGGGTATGAGAGGAAGGGACAAATGGGCGTGGTTTGGGGGTGAAGGGGGGTGGGGGGTGGAGTGAGAGTACTAGGATACATGGTATTTCGTTGAGTAGGGGGGGAAGCAGGGGTAAGTATATGGGGGTATATGGTATGATGTGGACATGTAGGGTGAGGGTATATCAAGGGGGGAAGGGGGAAGGGGTATTGGGGGAGTGAGTGCGTGCGTGTTCCGCCCTAAGCATGCGCGATGTAAACGTTCTGTGCCAGTGCAATTTAGGTATGGGAACGTCTCCTCGAGGGACAGATTAAAATGAACAATGGGTACGCGTACACGATGTGTCAACGAGCTGTGTGGCGTGTTATGGTCTCTATGTGCACCCTTTGTGGGTATAT
>NC_051415.1:10200453-10201344 GCF_015228065.2 Penaeus monodon
TAAAATTTTTTTTGCAGACATTTTGTTTCAGCGGATGTGCAAAAAATAAAGAAAAATATGGATGTGAAAAATAAAAACAATGATTTTTATTTTCATCTGATTCATTCATTTATTTCGTTTGCTTGGTGATACATCTATTCATCCTGTTATTTACCCTTAAATTACCCGTATTATGACAAGGTGCTGTGGGTTATATTATGTCGGTATAGAGTTTCATTTAATAAGCTGTGTATAAGGGACGTTTCAAGGAACACCCTGTGCCCCTTACTTTCGCAGGGACCCTAAATAAGCTAAAATTGATACGAGAAATCTCTACTTGGTATTTGTGTGAGGAGGTTCGGGCTGGCTCCGTGATAGTCTTCTTAACGCTCATACTTTCTAAACGTTTCTGAGATGTTTTAAGAAAAGGGATTTATATCTAAAGCTTTCTCTTGACTTGACTTAGCTGACAATTTTGGAACGATAAATGTAATTCTGATCAAAATTTAGATATATATTTACTAATCACTCGAAATATTCCTCTTCAAAATCAGTATGGTCATTATTGTGTATTCTTTAAATCTTTCAGTGTGCAGAGTGTAGTAGTGCATTAGGTCCCATTGGGTTTATGGGTCCAACATACTTAATCAGGTTGTTTAAACAAATCACTGATAAGCAAAATAACCAGTGAAAATTTGATTCTTAATACTAATCTTATCACGATATATATATCTCCAGACAACTCTTCCATATGGCCTCAGAAAGTCTCTGCAATTAATCATGCACAGTGCACTTACTTTCATGATCCGGGTTGGAGCGCCTCTTGCACTTGCTTGCCCGCCCAGGGATTGGTGGAAGGACATCCCGGATTATTGTATGCGGTATGTGGTGCATTTTCAGCTGCTGTATAAC
>NC_051415.1:10202338-10202576 GCF_015228065.2 Penaeus monodon
TTTAGGGAGTCTTAGCCTCGACACAAGCCAGATGAATGGACATGCGGCCTGAACACACCTTCGCAAGTGCTTCCATTTTGTTTCGTTTTTAATATTCAAAAATCATCGTTTCGCCTAAGCCCATGAGCATTGCTAAGTGTTAAATAATTAATTAATTCGCCTCTGATCGATATCCCAGATTACATCGTCCACAAGGGGTGAGATTCGAGAAGTGTTTGCTGAAAAGACATCTGCTCAA
>NC_051415.1:10202859-10203051 GCF_015228065.2 Penaeus monodon
ATTGGATGTAATGTGTAATACATTTCTAAAATATGAAGTATTTTTTTAAAGGTATACATGTTTTAATGTATATAATCTATGATGTATATGCAGCGTATGATACATACTATAAATATAACGCATATCACTGTACTTTATGAATTATAAGTTCATCCTTTCCTCACTTCCTTTAAAATACATCGTCATAAAAAG
>NC_051415.1:10203161-10203326 GCF_015228065.2 Penaeus monodon
CGATAAAAAAAAAAAATAAAAAGTGATCATCTATCTGGATGCGTTACCGAGAGGATGCCTAATTCAATACGGTATATTTAGACCTATATCTATTTTTTTCCACAATATTTTTTTTCCTTTTTTTTTGAGTCTCCCCTTCACAGCATCCCATCGACGTCTCCCCCC
>NC_051415.1:10204137-10204229 GCF_015228065.2 Penaeus monodon
ACACATGAGTATATCGGTATTTATAGATGTAACAATGAATGTATATGCATGCATTACACATATAGTCAATATATTTATCTCTGTGGTTTTCT
>NC_051415.1:10204316-10204490 GCF_015228065.2 Penaeus monodon
AGATCTAGATCAAATTCTATTTATCTACCTATCTATACATCCACCCCACTATGTCACTAAATATTTGCCCATCATTCATATCTGCCCATCATTTTTTTAGACATCGATCTTTATACACACACATACTTACAAAAACGCACACACGTAAACCTTTCGAACTGAAAAACGAACGAG
>NC_051415.1:10204563-10204767 GCF_015228065.2 Penaeus monodon
GAACATCGACTACCGAGCGGACTGTCTAGCGAGGTGTGACGAGCGAAAAAGCGCTGAATCACAAAATCGATCGAGCGGACGGTAAATGGAAGAGCAACTAGGAACAAAAGACGAACGCGTGAAAAATTGATTGATAGTCGAAATCTGACACAAAGAGTAAATAATGGAGGACAGAGAAGAGACGAGAGGAGGAGGGAGCGTCAC
>NC_051415.1:10206780-10206993 GCF_015228065.2 Penaeus monodon
GTTATTTCTTGTCCCCTTTCATCTACGTTTCCGTCTATTTCTCTTACGTCAACCCTCGCTGTCTGTCTGTCTCCTTCTTTCCTTCTTGTTTGCTTGCTTGCTCTCTCTTTGTCTGCTTTTCTCTGTTTGTTTTTTGTGTGTTTTTGTTTGTCTTTCCTTTTCTTTCTCTTTGGTGTTAGTCTGTTTGACTGTGTCTCTTTCTTTCGCTCTTTT
>NC_051415.1:10207121-10207307 GCF_015228065.2 Penaeus monodon
CCATCCATCTTATCAGTCCATTATCCTACCCATCAATAATTCTGCCAATCTATCTATTTCGTTTATCCATCTATCTATTAAAGTAGATATACACACATACGATCTGATGCTAGCAAGAGAAGTAACATTATTTTCACAGTACGAGTGACTGAAGTATCCATGATGTAAGGGACATATTCATATGAC
>NC_051415.1:10209545-10209730 GCF_015228065.2 Penaeus monodon
GAAAATATCTGAATAATAACATACAAACACAAAGCACAATCTTCATTTTCCTTCTCATTTGCACTAATTCCTTTCTCCTGAAACAGCCTGAGCTCAAGCACCATACTACACGGTTCTTTGATGTTGTGGCTGATACGGATTAGTTTCCCTTCTTTGATACAGGCCAAAACGACCTTACGTGCGAC
>NC_051415.1:10210038-10210206 GCF_015228065.2 Penaeus monodon
CTGTGGGAAAGGATGATACATGAGACCTTTGATGATTCGATTAATCTCGTGTTCAAGTGCTTACCCAGTGCAGATTGGTTCAGTCATAAGTGCAACTCCGCTCTTACAGTCTCATGTGGCTAATTCTGATAGCTTTCCAGGAAGGAGCTCCGTTTTTGGGGTTGATGA
>NC_051415.1:10210605-10210865 GCF_015228065.2 Penaeus monodon
TATCTGTACGTTGATTAATATTTCTTTCTTGTGTTGTTTTCGTCTTCTCTCTCCCTTTCACCAATATTTTCTTTGGAGTAATCCTCTCAAAAACTCATCAATATTCAGTGGATCAGTCTGTGGTCAAGCGATCTCTTGCAAGCTCTCCAATTAATGTACGACGAACCGCTCCCAACCCTAAAAGCCGAAAATGAAATCAGGCGCGTGTTTACCGTAGACTTAATCCCCCTTTGAAATTCTGCTTTGGGCAAAATTCCTCT
>NC_051415.1:10210926-10211084 GCF_015228065.2 Penaeus monodon
TACCTTGCTCTCTGGTGGTTCGAATCCATATTAAAAAAAAAAAAGGTTTATCAGTTCTTTCCTTGAAATTTTGAAAGTCATTGCAGGTTGCATTTGAACGAGTGGGAAATATTCCAAATTGATTTCATATCCACGGTTTGATTTTCTGTTTATTTATG
>NC_051415.1:10211105-10211183 GCF_015228065.2 Penaeus monodon
GTTACGGTTGATCTGGCTTGCTAATCTGCTTCCGGTTTTGCATACGTGCAAAGGTGGTCTTCTAAAATCTAAATGTAG
>NC_051415.1:10211255-10212127 GCF_015228065.2 Penaeus monodon
AATCTGGAGCACCAGAATTAAAAGCTTAAATTTAGAGCTATCTACCTCATTAGACCAGTACCTTTCTCATTAACCAGCTACCTACCTCATCAACCAGTTACCTATATCATTACCCAGCCACCTAACTGATTGACCAGCCACCCAACTCATTAGCCAGCTAGCTAACTCATTAAACAGTCACCTAACTCATTACCCGCCACCCAACTCATTAACTAGCCAGCTATCTCATTAACCAGCAACCTAATTTATTGACTAGCTATCTAGCTCATTGCCCAGCTGCCTAACTTATTAACTCGTTAACCACCTAACCGGCAACCTAAATTATTAACTAGCCACCTAAGTCCTTAACCAGCCACCTCATTATCCAGCTGCTTAACTCATTAACCAGCCACATAAGTCATTACTCAGCTACCTACCTCATTATCCAGCCACTTAATTCATTGCCCAGCCACCTAACTAATTAACCACCCACCTAATTCATCACCCAGTCACCTAACTCGCCAACTACCTCATTCACTAACCATCCAGAATACCTTACAAACCGACTACCTAACAAGCTGCCCGACTAAAGGACCAAATCATAAGAACAACAACAGCTTTCTCGGCCTTTTCAGCAAGCTGCCCTTCTCGCACGGTGATTCTCCGAAGACCAAATGCAATTGAGTCCCGGACCTCCTTTCGCCTGCACAGAGCTTTTAGTCACCATCACAACAGGGAAATCAGATCCTTGTGTTGGGGACGTGGCCGTTGGCTGTCGTGTTGGGGGTTTGTGTTGGGGGTTTGTGTTGGGGGTTCGCGTTGTTGGTGAATAGCATTGGTGTGGTTTGGGTGTCTATGTGGTAAGGGCTGTGAGGTGCTATTGTTATTTTTTC
>NC_051415.1:10212331-10212474 GCF_015228065.2 Penaeus monodon
TGGTGGGAGGGGCTTTAAAGTTTGTTTCTTGATCCTGGGGTATTTTCGTTTTTCGTTCTGGGCATGGGACGACTTTGAAAACTGGAGCTATAATAGAATTTTTTTTGGACTGGGGCGTTACTAGGAGTGAAAATTTGTTGCAG
>NC_051415.1:10212583-10212746 GCF_015228065.2 Penaeus monodon
GGATTTCTTTTTTGCCGAGGTGGATTGTAATTTTTTGTTTTCCTTATGGATTTCATTGCTTATTTTGGCGGAAGTTGATTTGTCTCTAGTGATATTACAAAACAAAACAAAGTTTTGATTGATATTTAGTTAGAGTATAGATTTTGTTTTACATAGATGAGGC
>NC_051415.1:10213163-10213745 GCF_015228065.2 Penaeus monodon
TGACATCTTTTGCCACGTAAATATTCCACGTAAATAGTATACTTTTTCGTCTGTAATGTGTCCGTTCTATGTGAACTGGTAGTGACATCTTGAAGCCCAATCATGGAATATATTTTCTGCTCCTATTATAATTGGTACTTTCTTTTGGCAACAAATCCAAAATCATATATATTTTTTTCTATTTTTCCTCCTTCCTTTTTAACGGTACTGAAGTCACATGGTACTGTAATATCAGTAAAAGTCCAACCTCTTTTTTCTGTCAGTTATGGTGATGTCCTGATGACTATGTGTTCGATCTGTTTCAGTAATAAAATCTCCAGAAGGAGTTTGTATACGTCATTTCTATTCACGGATTCATGATCGTACCCCTTTCTACAAGTTGGATTTTGCAATTCTTATATAATTGTCATTGCATATGTTCTGCAACTTTGTTATGTCTTGCACTTTGTCATGTTTAGCCTATCTAAGAGTATCCACTGACCAAATGCATAATATTCTGGGGTTTAATTTACACAATATACACCGATCATCACGAATGTAGCTTGCCTCGAATGGAGTTTGTTTGCAGTGGCTGTTCCTAGG
>NC_051415.1:10215505-10215627 GCF_015228065.2 Penaeus monodon
AGAGAAGGATAACATATTATAAAAAGATATTGGAACTAATTTCTCGAAGCCATGTTTAGCCAGATCTCGAGACGTTTGGGCGCAAACAATCCCTTAATGTGGGGAGGCGAGAGGGGAAGAGA
>NC_051415.1:10215670-10215743 GCF_015228065.2 Penaeus monodon
TCTTTCTCTGTCTTCTTCTCTCGATTATCTTCCCCTTTGTTATGTCTGTTTCTGTCTGTCTGTCTGTGTCTGT
>NC_051415.1:10216014-10216306 GCF_015228065.2 Penaeus monodon
ACCAAGGCCCGAGGCTATTTGACTCACGCCGGCGAAGATCATTAGCTGAGAGATTATACCTTCTTTCCTAGCTCTTAGGACTCGCAGGAGAAAGGAAAAAGATACACATGGGAAAGGGTTGAACGATTTATAGAGTTCGTCTTCAAGTGATGCCATGTTGACTTTGCAAATAGCAGTTTTCTTGGGAGAAAGTCAGGGGAAAAGCTGCTATTAGCTCTGAGTAAAGATTGCATAGCTCTTGGCTCGGGTGATTATAGTAAGATATTAAATGGGGGTAGGGGATGGTGGTTTA
>NC_051415.1:10216344-10216464 GCF_015228065.2 Penaeus monodon
TATTTCGTTGGCCTGTTTCGCCCTCGTTTCCCCTCAGGTGAGTGTGGGAAAGCTCGAGGGGAAATGGGAAAAGGTAAGGAGCCAAGATTTTGTATCTTGAAAATATAAAACAACGGGAGA
>NC_051415.1:10219153-10219383 GCF_015228065.2 Penaeus monodon
CTACCGACCCATTAAGAGAAGATTATAATAATACGGTAAAAGCCTAACGTTGTTTCACCTACAGGCTGGGCGGGCAAGGCAGCGTCCGAACGGGGCGAAAAACGTTCCTCGCGCCCGAGCCGCGACTCTCCCCAAAACGTTTATACTTCCACACAGCAAACTTCCCCGCTCTCAGAATCTCAGTAGGATCTCCCCCTCATCCCAAGACACAGATCTAAAACGAAGAAAAG
>NC_051415.1:10219444-10219986 GCF_015228065.2 Penaeus monodon
TTCGGCTCCGCATTTCGCCAGCGTCCCACTGTCCAGAAATACTACGAGACTATAGTGACTAGGGGAAAGTGGGAGGGTTGTTGCCGGAGAGTTGGTGACTCTGGTGATGGCCGGAGAGTAATGTAATAGTGGGAGATGTGTTAGTTTTGTGCTAGGTGGACAAGTTCCGTGTTAGTATTTTAGTTGGTGGGGAAGATCCGTGTTAGTTTCGCGCTAGGTGGGCAAGTTCTGTGTTAGTTTCGTGCTAGGTGGGCAAGTTCTGTGTTAGTATTGTAGTTGGTTGGGAAGTTCCGTGTTAGTTTCGCGCTAGGTAGGCAAGTTATGTGTTAGTTTCGTGCTAGGTGGGCAAGATCTGTGTTCCTCTTGTGCTGCTTGGTGTTTCAGTTTTGTACTGTGTTGTATGGTGATGCCTTTCTGATCTGTGGAGTTAATTTTATGCTGTGTGCTGTGGTAAGTTCATACTGTGTGACTTGTTAGTATTGTGTTAGATTCTGAGTTGTGTGATGTGCAAGTTTCACATTGCAGGGTTTGCCAGCTTTGTG
>NC_051415.1:10220419-10220608 GCF_015228065.2 Penaeus monodon
GTTAATTCCACATTGAATGCTGTGTTTTATGTTAAATGTATTTGTACAATACACTATGGTGTTCTGCTCGTTATTTTCTTCCGTTTTCACAAGCTTCAAACTCTTAGGATTTTTAGTTATATTCTGTATGTGTGCTTTGTTCCGTAGTTTGTTTGCTCGATTTATGTTCTCAGGTGCATCAACTTCCCT
>NC_051415.1:10220788-10221858 GCF_015228065.2 Penaeus monodon
TCCCTTTATGGTTCTAGTGTCTGATTATGTGTGCTAGGTCGGTGCTTCGTTGTTTGTGGATGTGTGTTACAGGTGTGTTCGTATTACATTCGATTTTTTCTTTTTCTATTTTCTTTGTAATAATAGGTGTGTATGATTGTGTTAGGTAGATTTTTTGTTTCTTTGGTTTGAACTGTTCGTTTCATGTTAGATGTGACCATATTTTTTTACATCTGTTTATTTAATGCTGCAAGGTGTGTCCTTTTGTATTGGTAGATTCATTCCTCTTGTATTGTTAGAAGTGATCATTTTTGTGTGTTTTACGTATGCTCATGTGTTGTTGCTCAATATATTCATTCTATTAGATGTTAGATGTGTTAGCTTCCTGCAAGTGTAACTTAGATGTACAATCGAGACAAAATACTGTTGGAACACATGAAGGCAAGGAAGATTATTGAAAATGATAGCAAAGACAGTGATGAAAATAGTGATACAAATAAGCTTGATTGCAGAATTATTCTGCTAGTCAATGGTAAAAATAACTATTAGCAATAATTTTACTGCTTTTATTAAGATTATAATTATCATCATTAAAACTAGGCTCTCAGTTTTGGTAATTGTTATCAAATTGATGTTACCATTACCCTTGTAATTATTATCAACATGAAAATTTCTATGAGAAGAATAAAAACAGTAAAGATAGTAAACAGCATATAAAAGTAAGCAGTCAAAATAAATGATAACGATAATGGTGATACCAATGATAACAACAGATGATAACACCTTCACTTATTCTTTCTTTGTTTTAGTGTATCAACCTTAAAAGCAATTCAGATACGAAACAGTTGCATTGTTATTTTCCAATACTGTCCCCCGAGTTATCGAGATCAGCGGTTGCCATAGTAACAAGGATCAGCAAATTCTTGTTTTTCTTATCCTTAGCTAAATATTTTCGTTTATAAAAATATTTTATTTTCTCTCTTCTTATTATTGCTATTGTATTTTTTCTTATGGAATGCATATGTTTATGTGCATGTTACTACATTTCTTTTTATATTGAAAAATATCATGTATTATATATAAGAACAATG
>NC_051415.1:10222281-10222467 GCF_015228065.2 Penaeus monodon
CTCCTTTTTTTTATTTCTTCGTAGTTTCATATAAATCGTTACAAATATATATCATTTGTATTTCTGATTTATCAACCTTAATCGTGCATATCATTAACGTATATTCATTCTGTATCTTATCACGTATCTTTTTATGTATCTTTTCTTACTTGAGTAATTTATTTTGTGTGTTTTATGTATTTCTGT
>NC_051415.1:10225290-10225396 GCF_015228065.2 Penaeus monodon
TACATGTAAATGTACCTCAGTCTCAGCCGAATGGCCTCTTACTCGAGTGTGACAGGAGGTAACTGTTCTCTTACTGAGTACATCTGCTTCTATCAACCGTGATTAC
>NC_051415.1:10225567-10225697 GCF_015228065.2 Penaeus monodon
GCATCATATCACTAGATCGCATCCTTATCATCGCAGCCTTTCTAAAGTAAAATAATGAAAGTCACTGTGTTGGAAGCCCATATTCCTCTCCCAAGAAGGTCACGGATTCTGTCTCGTCATCTGTCGCTAA
>NC_051415.1:10225767-10226120 GCF_015228065.2 Penaeus monodon
AGTCCACACCACAAACCAAATCAAACCTTACCTCCCCCCTGCCAAAGAGGCGAGAATCCCGTGCACGGGAAGAGCTATCGGTACAACATTTTAGCAGGTAAGTCTAAATGCCTTGGTATCAGCGTCTCCACACAGCAAAAAGGATCTATATGCCATCTTCGAGGATGTCGTGAGCTGTGTGTAGGATGGCGAGGATAAGTGCCCGGGCATCTTCGTTTGGAAGGGCATCCTGAATGCTATTCTCATGCTATTTTAGGAAACTGTTTTTAAGGAATGACTTTTTTTAAAATGAAGCAGAATTGATGGAATTATTGTCTGCGGCTGAGATAGCACGTAAGAGGGTCGGAATGTGT
>NC_051415.1:10226186-10226741 GCF_015228065.2 Penaeus monodon
CCTGTTACTCTGCTAGTTTGTTTTTCGAGGGAAGTCTAAAACCGTTGTTATTAGTGTGTTCTTTTCTAACTTTTTAAAAACTTGAATATATTCATTTTCAATTTGTTTTCATCATTATTCGCAAGGATACAAGAAAAAACAATTAAAAGATAAAAATATATAATTAATGGTAATACCAGATAAATCATAGCCATTGGTAACACTGCAAAAGGTCCCAGTCCTAATTGCTATTCTCTCAGCATCTATAGTCGCTATACCAAAACGCATCGCCTCTTACCATTTCCTTTCGCTCGCTCCCCTACCCCCTTGCCAAATGACCGCGCTACAAGAAAGTTGCCCGAACGATGCTTTTCGTGACGAACGCGATCGATTACGGAGTGGTGTCCCGTGGTGTCCCCCCAAGGGTTGGTCTTATCACCTCGCATCTTTACACGAGTTTTAATTGTTAGCAAGACTTTTCAGATCATTCATTCTGACACTCCTTGGCTCCTGATACCAAAATGGAGAGTTTAATGGACTCTGCTGTTTCTTTACTGCACGTCTGGAGTCCATGTA
>NC_051415.1:10227174-10227734 GCF_015228065.2 Penaeus monodon
GAATGCATGTGTGCTTCCTCCTCAAAGTTCCATATCCCTCGACATGCATGATCTCTAAGTAAGACCTTTGCCCCTTTCTCTTTCAGTCACCTAAGTGTATAGCCGTATAATCAGCCGTGGAACTGGTTAGCAAGCTGTTTACTTGTTTACATCGTGTTGCATAAACCTGTCTTGCATACGAAAGCAACCCCCCCCTTGACTTTGTTGCCCATTTACTTAATCGCCCGCTGTCTGTGTACTTGTTTTACAGCTGTATGCAAATGGCTCCTAATTGCCCATAATGTAGAGAGTTTAAACGTCAAAGAAAAGGGGCTTCGAAGTGTCTCAGTGTGTCTCATATATTAGTAGTAAAAACACGAGAGACTCGGAACCTCGGACTGAACGATAAGGAAAGTGTGCAAGAGACAGGGACACTTGTTGTAGCATCGGCTATCATGACTTCTACAACAGGTTCTATCACCCCCGGGAGTGTTGTAGATGACTTCCATCAAGCGTATCATATGAGCGTTCTATCTCTTGCATCAGCGTGTCGACGACGAGTTATCTGAGGTGAGTGTCGT
>NC_051415.1:10227764-10227930 GCF_015228065.2 Penaeus monodon
GTGACGAAGAGGTTTAAAAAAGCGAAAAAGTATGATTGGAAGAATTATGGATATTATGTAAATTAGTTTTCCTTGTAGATGAGGTAGGAAATGCATTAATAATGTAATGAATTTGAGGAAAAATAATTACTTTAATGGCTGTGTCGGGGTAGCATTATGCCACTAA
>NC_051415.1:10228013-10228279 GCF_015228065.2 Penaeus monodon
TCAGTGTATGATCAAATTTGTTTCTCTACGAGTACCCCATTATTTACTGTCGATATATTACCGGTACTCTACGCTTCACAATTAATGTCATTAGTTACACGGCAATTTACTTTAGTCCCTGCTCAACTTTGGAAGTTATTTTACATTCTCTGTATTAGCGTTCCATTTTCTTTATTACCAGATTCCCCGTTTTCCTTGTGTTGATTTTACCGTTTTCAGTTTACTAGAAGCTTAACGTCACAGAGGACAGACACTACTTGACACTA
>NC_051415.1:10228390-10228475 GCF_015228065.2 Penaeus monodon
ATTACTGTTTCGCCTCCACCCTCACATTAAGCCTATTACTGTTAAGGTATATTTTCAGTAATTAGTAAATTCGTAGCTAAAAGCA
>NC_051415.1:10228530-10228644 GCF_015228065.2 Penaeus monodon
TATTATTTTTATAAAAAAAAATTAAAATGGTGAAGCTAGTGATGATAACAACATTTATAATAATATTAATACCTAAATTCGAATCACAATCCCACACGCATACACACGCGCGCG
>NC_051415.1:10228718-10229052 GCF_015228065.2 Penaeus monodon
TTCCCATTCATCTGTATCTTTGTTTAAACATGTGTATGTATATATACACACCTGTATTTTATTTTATGTTTGTGTCTGAATATATTATGTTTTTATCTTGCTTAAAGAATAATTACGGCACATCTTACACTGTAGCCTTGATGACGCGAAAAAGCAATAATAATTTAGTTGAGTCTCCCCCTTGTGAATTATGTGCCTCCGTTTGCCTTCGATATGGCGGAGTTTCCCCTTGAAGACATACCTGTGGATCTTTGCGTTGTATTTTTTGTTACTAAATCTTGTAGATATGGTAGACGTTTTTTTTTTTAATAAACAATGGAAGATCAAGAAAAGA
>NC_051415.1:10229111-10229357 GCF_015228065.2 Penaeus monodon
AACATTTTCCCGACTGTTATTATAACTATTACTAGAACTGCTATTGATTTATATAATTGATAAAAGTTTATCTAATGTCAATATCATCTCCAGATACAGCTTGGTGATTGTAGACTCAATATCAAAATTATGATAGCAACGATTTTCTGGTAAAGATTAAATTTGTATAATGGTTTTGTAATATAAACAATAGCAGTTATTATACTATGATGCTGGTGGTGAAATTTCATGAAGATGACGATGATT
>NC_051415.1:10230267-10230345 GCF_015228065.2 Penaeus monodon
ATAAACCAGACGCATGAACACGCAGAACAAACCCAGCGAAGAGAACAACAAAGAATCCCACCCGTCTGCCTGCGCCGC
>NC_051415.1:10230472-10230783 GCF_015228065.2 Penaeus monodon
GCCCATTGAAAAAGCGTCCGTGTCGATCAGCGGCCAAAGTTTACATCTCTCCCGCCGTATCTTTTGAGAGGCAAGGAGGCATCGGCGCTGATGTCGGAATTTTCCATCTTTGGTAAATTGCGAGAGTAATCGCGCCGAAGGAGTGTGTCTTTTGTCTTTGGGAAGCGAAGGGAGGGGGGAGGAGTGTGGGGAGGGAGGGGGGGGGTGAGGAGCGGAAGGAGTATGGGGGAGGAGGAGGGGGACTCTGAACAAAGGTATCGAGAACTGAGGTGAAGAACATTTAAATACGTGCAGATATACTTCTCTCTGTG
>NC_051415.1:10231456-10231689 GCF_015228065.2 Penaeus monodon
CGTGATTGAATCCAGGTCAGAAGAGGAAATTCAAGGTCAAAAGGTCAAGGAATGTAGGGGAAACGAATATATTTTCGCCGTTAGTCAAATAGCTTTTCAACATATCGCTTCGCTCTCAATTAATATCCTGTACAAATTATTTTATTAATTCACCTATGCTTGTTAATATTGGACCAACCTATTTCAACTGAATAATGGAAAACTAAGCTGATATACAAATACATAAAATTCAT
>NC_051415.1:10231928-10232186 GCF_015228065.2 Penaeus monodon
GTGTACAAAACCCGGAGAGCGCGAGGAATGACACTTTCTCGATTCAACAATTTCAAGAATGTGCCTAAGACAATTGTACGGGGTTGGAGACGGCAGCGTACACTACCTCCTTTATATATTTCAGAGGCTCTAGTACTAGCGACTTGCAACGGTAACATAATTTTAGCACCATGACCTCTCACACACACGCATGTTTATTTGTGTATGGGCGGATGGTCATTGTGTGGGTATGTGCAGTTGTAAATATGTTACAAACAT
>NC_051415.1:10232594-10232944 GCF_015228065.2 Penaeus monodon
AGCCAGGAAATAGCCCAGATTCCATACAGAAACCAACTTTTTTCTTCCGATTATGCTAATTCCCAAATACAATTATTTTAGTAAATAATTAGGAATCGCATCCCTCATATTTTTTTTTCTCCATTATAGGAAATACCAAAGATACCTCGGATATTTGATTTTTATAGATTATGATAATTTCTCGGCATAATCAGAATAGCAAATGAAGTCCACCGGTGTGTATGTAAAGATTAATATCCTACCTGGCAACGTCAGCGGTCCCAAGATGTCAGCTGTTAATGCAAGTTCTTTGAGCTTTGAATATATGATCTCGTCGACACTGACTTGTGTATTTGTGTGTTGGTGAGACT
>NC_051415.1:10232977-10233065 GCF_015228065.2 Penaeus monodon
AGTGTTTGTATTTGGAGAGGGAGAGATTATTGGGGGATGGGGGGGGGGGTTGTATGTTGGGGAGGGATATACGTGTAGAGAGAGGGGA
>NC_051415.1:10233120-10233200 GCF_015228065.2 Penaeus monodon
GGGGGGGATGTTATACTCACGTTTGTGGAGGGAGAGCCGGGAGATGGGGATGGGGATGAGGGGGGGAGGTTCTGTGCGTG
>NC_051415.1:10233231-10233444 GCF_015228065.2 Penaeus monodon
TTTATCCCCTGTCTTTGGCTACTATAGGTGCCCTTGATTTTTTTTTCTTAAAATGTAACGTATTTCCGTACTTCTTAATTTTTTCTCTGGGTAATTTTTCATCTGCCCTCTCATCCAACGTTTTTTCAATGATGATTTTACATCTCTGCAAGTAACTTTTTATACAAAATATAGCGGCTAAAGTGGCGAATGAATAGATGACTTTAAATTTCT
>NC_051415.1:10236243-10236448 GCF_015228065.2 Penaeus monodon
CAAAAGGAATGATATCAACAAGATAAAACAGAATGAACTTCAATTTAATGAAAACATAAATTGTGGAAAATTATATCTTTATCTGATTTTGTTTAATAAGAAAATCAAAGGTCATTTTATGCCAAAGCTACGAAAGGTTTCAAAGCGATGATAGAGCCCAAACTATCCCAAACTACTATTGTAGTTGGGATATTTTTTGGAACAT
>NC_051415.1:10236869-10237054 GCF_015228065.2 Penaeus monodon
AACTCCCCTACGCCTACCTAATTAAGGATAAAATGAATGAAACACAAATAGAAAATAGTACAACTTTACTGCATGTAGCTTTTATGGTCAGTTAGTGCTAGTATGTTTGTGCTTAACATTTAAATCCTTTCTTCAAAATATGTACATAGTCAGACACAAACAACTGTTAACAGGAACAACTTCCG
>NC_051415.1:10237189-10237382 GCF_015228065.2 Penaeus monodon
GGTTGGGGGGGGTATTATTTTTTTTCTTTATACATGTAAGGTGATTATTTTTTTTTATTATTGAATGATATAAGACTTTGTGTTCTATATATCAAAAATCAGAAACGTGGGAGAGAAATGCCCTTTCATTTAAACCTACGAGAGAAATTAACATCAGTCTCACTCTATCAGATGCCTTTTTTTAGGAAATATC
>NC_051415.1:10237408-10237612 GCF_015228065.2 Penaeus monodon
AGGAAATACATATTTTGACACACACAAACCATGTGTAAGCGTAGATTTAACATAAGTGTGTTATAAGAGAGGTGAAAAAAGCATGTTGTTATTATCATAGTCATCCATTTTCGTTTGTAAGTCAGTAAAAGTAGAGATAAAAAAAGTGTATCATATATTTACTTTGCTAAAGAGGTAAAGCATTAGGCTCTACAATGGCACTCG
>NC_051415.1:10237690-10238130 GCF_015228065.2 Penaeus monodon
AATGATTTGAGGATTTCGTGTACTGGCAGTGACAGTCATTTTGTGTTCTGCTTTTAATTGACTTTATAGATATTTTGATTTTCGTCGGGGGGGGGGGGGTATATATGCTTGGCTGGGGGGACTGGGGGAGGAGTAAGGCGAACTTTTGAGTAATGTTATTTTTTTCTTTTCTTTAGATAAGAACTAGTTTACTTGTGCTTTCTTTTGTAGAAAAAAAAAATCTCGTTTATCTTGGAAATCCTCAATAGATAATAACCTTCCTAGTATTCTCGCAATTGTTATCTTAATTACAATAGCCATTTTTTGTAGACCTGCTTTTGCCTGCATTATTTTATTATTCATTATGTGGTTATTAGAAGAAAAAAATGTAGAGCAGTGTGATTGATTTTTTTTCTCTTCTTCATAAAGTTCTGTATTTACTTTCAAGATAATTATCATGC
>NC_051415.1:10238168-10238717 GCF_015228065.2 Penaeus monodon
GATGAAGAACGAGTTAGTGTGTCTTGCCAAATGCCTTGAAGCAGCCAAAAAGCCCAAATGATTTATAATCACGTAAGAGTCTCATTTACCCCTTAAGAAATGAACCTCGTATTCTCCGAGTGTGAGGTTTAACATATGGGGCATACTCTGGGTCACATTCAAACAGTCATTCATATAAATATTCTACATAATCATGAGGAAAATCCACTCACGCAGCTTTATCTAGCAGTGGGTATCAGTCCTCAGATATTTAAAAAAACGACCCCTCTTTGGGCCGTGATAACAAACGCACAAAAACACACGCACGCACGCAAATACACTCTCATGTACACAGTCATGAATGTGCAAGGAGCACACTGTACACTGTATAATGCCATGAACTTAGGAACGAGCACCTTTCTCTATCTAACCATAATGCAGCGGACACTTCGAACCCAACAGTTATTAAACAGTAACATATGAATGATTTTTTGTCGTTGATAAGTGTCTAAGATTTCTTGTGAAATATTTGTATAGTATGTTTCAGATATGCTTATGCTTTATATGTAA
>NC_051415.1:10239034-10239210 GCF_015228065.2 Penaeus monodon
CGCAACAAACTACAGCTTCTCGGGTTGCTTAATCAGAAACAACCTCAACAACAACACTGCTGTTTAATGGAACTGTTCGGTTCATTTGTGTTCGGATAATAAATCATTCTCTGTTCATTTCACTCAGTCAGGACAAAAAAAAAAAAAAACAAGTAACGATTGTAGTTTTTTGAGAC
>NC_051415.1:10239241-10240051 GCF_015228065.2 Penaeus monodon
TTGAAACGATTCACTAGTTAATACAATAAAAGAAAATTATTGAAATGTTGATTGTAGCAAGAAAAATAAAATCAGATAGTAACCACTTCAAAACTGTCACTTGACAAAAAAAAAATATATATATTGTGTTTTTCTTGTTCTTTCTTAAGGATATTTATTTCCTATTTCGTCTTTGAGAAAAACGGAAATAAGTTTGAGCGATAATTTATCATAAAATTTCTTCATTAGTATTATTACTGGTTTTTCAATCTAAGGCTTCTCTTTGTTTTTTGTTTTTCTCTCTCTTTTTCATCGTTTTCTCTCTTTTCTCTTGCATTCTATTTCTTCTTTCTACCTATTTCCCTTCTTTGTCTTCACATGTTTCTTTTCTTTCTCTTCCTCTTTTTTCAAATTTCTCTTTTAATTTTTCTCCTTCACTTTCTCTGTTCTATTTTTATTTTTATTTTCTCTCTTCTGTTTTTATATTGTAATTGTGCGTTATTCCCTTTTTTCGCTATTCTCTTCCTGTCGTATTATTTTCTTACTTTTCTTTATTCTTTCTTTATCCTTTCCTTTTCCTTTCTTCCTTCGTTTATTCACTGTTCTTCTTTCTATCACTGTTCTTCGCAACGGATTCGTGTTTATCAAATTCGACTAAACTTTATCACCATTTTCTTTCTCACTTTTCGGCAGAATGTCACTTACCGCTTTTTTGTCCATAACTTTAACTCAGGGAATGTTTGTCTTACAGGAGAGATTGTGAATCTGATGGAGAGGATGAAAATAGAATCATTTGGTGTGACAGTGACTTGAAGAGGCTAGAGACAATCG
>NC_051415.1:10240183-10240291 GCF_015228065.2 Penaeus monodon
GCTTAAGCTCTTCCTGACATCACAGGTAAGCTCGGGTAAGCTCTTGACTTCCTTTTCGACATCAAAAAACTCGTCTTAATTTCCTGACTAGACACGAGCTTTATTCTT
>NC_051415.1:10241671-10241758 GCF_015228065.2 Penaeus monodon
AACTGGATATGGTGCCGGTATCCCATATTCAATAATACTGTACACATTCAAATGAAAAATCCACACATATACACAGAAACACACAGG
>NC_051415.1:10241858-10242003 GCF_015228065.2 Penaeus monodon
AAGAAAGACATAAGATATGAGAGATACAACACAGCAAATACTAATGAGAAATAAAAATGTTACGCCATTCATTACCACTGTCACAAGTTATAGAAATTATTAGAAATATTTTCCTAAATCAAAGACCTATTAGAACTTATACAGA
>NC_051415.1:10242278-10242567 GCF_015228065.2 Penaeus monodon
CATTTGTATGTATATAAACCATTCTATGACTGATTTCAAATTAAATCACTTGCAGTACCATTCATTCTTGAAGATTATCACCATACGTATTCTTCATCATCTGTCAATTTCCAAGCACCGGTTTGTTCATGGCAGCCCAACTTTGTGATTGGGAAGTGTCTTTTCACACTCACCAAGCAAATTCAAGACGATGTTTCACCATTCAATACGAGTCACTTCTCTATCGAGCCAAGTGCAGAGCTTGCTTTGTATGGCACAAACGTTTCGTTCCTTGAAAACGTTTTGACGA
>NC_051415.1:10242626-10242789 GCF_015228065.2 Penaeus monodon
GATTTTCTCTTTGTAAATAGAATGGTCTGTGTTCACTGACCCACAGCACGTATTAAGAGATATCTTTTTCATCAAACTGTTTCTTTCACTATATACACATACACCTTCCCCTAAATTTTTCTGTCCTTTCTTCTTTTCCATCCTCCCTTTACACTGCCCATTC
>NC_051415.1:10242894-10243225 GCF_015228065.2 Penaeus monodon
TCAGAACAAATCCCTCAACAACTAAAATTCCTCAGGGCGGGCGCCAGGTACACGCCCATCCCCATCACAGCGAGCAGGCGAAGAAACTCGCCCGCCCAACACTAGTCGCTGGATGTCGAGGAGAGCTCCGAGGGTGTGCCGGGGAACTGTGCCGAAGGGTTAGAGGAAGGATGCGAGTAAGGGTGTCCCATGGGCGGCCCTCCCTCCTCCATGTACTGCGGGAGCTGGTGGTGTGCAAGGGCGTGGTCCTGCTCGACGCCGTAGCCGTGCATCTGGGGGTGAGAGGGAAGGCGTTAGCTTAGTTTCGTAATCCTTTGTTAAAATGCTTATT
>NC_051415.1:10243368-10243617 GCF_015228065.2 Penaeus monodon
TATATATTTGTCGTAAATTTATTTACTATCACCAACAGTTATCCGTCTCCTCCTCTTCCTTCTTTTCCTACCACTCTTTAACATCCATTCTGTTCACCTCGTTTTCATAATCACCCTCAGCACCATCGCCTTTATTATCAAAATTACCATTAACATCATCATCTGCAAAGGAAACTGTATTGTTGAATGACTCAGATATATAAATTGATGTATCTACCAATTTATATAACCTCTGTCTGCGTTCATGTA
>NC_051415.1:10243832-10243967 GCF_015228065.2 Penaeus monodon
AAATGACGTGATGACAGGGTGTGGGATAAGAAAGAAGATAAAGGGGAAGAAGGAAATAGACGTTGAGACAGGATAAAAATGGGAAGGAGGCAAAGATAAAAGAAAACGTGAAAGAAAATATTTACGAAAGCACAC
>NC_051415.1:10244086-10244550 GCF_015228065.2 Penaeus monodon
GAGAGAGAAGCCGCATCTGACATTCAAAAACAATCACCTTCCACTGTAACATCTCTAACGACCTAATCGGCTCTAACGACCCATAAGTCGTCCTCTCCCCCCTCCCTCTCCCCCCTCCCCTCTCCCCCCCCCCTCTCCCCCCTCCCCTCTCCCCGTGTCCCTACGACCCCCCTTCGTCGCTCCTTTGACTCTCCCCCGCCCCCTGCCCCTCCCCCCTCCGCCGCCCTCCCCTAATTCCCCTCCTCCTCCCCTTCTCCTCCTTCCCTCACCTTCCCCTCTCCTTCATCTTCCCCTCCTCCTCCCTTTCCCCTCATCTTCCCCTCATCTCCCCCCCCCTCCTCTTCCGGACGATCCAATCAACAAGATGACGATGGGGTTGAGTGAATCCACGCCCCTCCCCCCTCCCTATCCCTATGCCCTCACTCCCCCCCCGACCCCTACTCCACCCCCTTTACGTCTTCTGG
>NC_051415.1:10244784-10245066 GCF_015228065.2 Penaeus monodon
CTTACTTTCTCACTTTCACTGCCTCTTCTCTCACCTCTTCGTTCCCTGATTCTCTCTCTCCCTCGTTTCCTCTCTTCCTCCCTTCACCTTTTTCTCACAATGTCCTTTTGCCCCCCCCCCCTCCTCCCCTCCTGCTCCGTCTCTCTCCCTCCCCTCCCCCTCCTCTGTGACGTCATTGATTTAACTATCAACCCCTAATTACTTCGCCGGGGGGGGGCGATGATATTTGGGGAGAAGGCGGCGGTTGATAATGAGAGTGAAAGGAATGATATGATCGTAAAT